>NC_134396.1:57982268-58133783 GCF_035582795.1 Mycteria americana
AGGCTTACATATGGGTAAAATGACTTAATCACATAGAATTAAATTCTTGAGTAAAAACAATGGCTTGGCAAGGACTTTTTTAATGTCTTGTGTTCGGTATTCTGAAATCTGTATTCCTTGATCAGCAAAACATGCTGTCATTTGCTACATGCCTAGTCTTTGAAAACTAATGGGTTAATTGCATTCAGTTGTTTACACACTTCTGCTGCCACTGAAGTGCTTCTTGCCCTGCAAAGCGTCTCATCTAACCTTGCATTTTGAACATGGTTGCCTGCGGGTACCTGGTACAAAGGTACGTACTTGTTCCCAGTCTCTCTTTCTTCTGCTAAATTATTAGCGTTGATTTTCTATACAGCTCATTGCTTTTCTGCAGGTAATAGGGAAGCGCTTCTGCATTTTGGGACAGGGACTTGCACACGGAGCCTTTTTTCCAATCGTCGTGGTCCTCCCGGTGTCGCTGTTGGTCAGGCTAAAGCCTGCCGAAGGGCAGCAGAGCAGCCTTTGGGTTTGCTAGCCAGCTGTGTAAAACACAAGCCGCTTCTTCTGAATGTCTTTTATATTGCGGCACATCTGGGAACACTACTTCTGAGCTGGTAATTAAATACACTTTATTCTGCAAAAGCCTCCGTTGATTACTGCAATTGTTATATAAAACATTAGCTCCAAAAGCCAAAGGATAAAAATAATAGTGTTTCAGCCAGGTACTCATCTCCAGGGAAGAACAAATTATTTAATGCATGCTAATGCATGTTACTGTTCGCCAGCATTATGGCTCCGTTTTTCTGCAACCTGATTTCAAGGTGGGGTTAAAGGGAACAACCAGCACAAGCCAGATCTCTGAACTGTAGGGGAAGGCACATCCTTTCATGACATTAAAGTCTGGAAAGATGGAAGTTGGTGGTAATTGTGTTTCACGCTTCCCTGGCAGTATCCTTACATGTGTCCCAAGCCTCCTTAGTAGCGGTAGTGAAGTTGGTTAGCATCACCTGTTCACTTATTCAGGGGAGTGTTATAGAGGTAATGAAATGACAGCATGCAAGTTTAAAAATGAGAGACTGAGGAAGAACAGAGGATAAATGCCATCTCTCTTGCTCCTCAGGCTTTTATTTAATCCCCAAACTATTACTGAGCACTTATTGCCTCCTGTCTTCTGTGGATTTTAAGAGGCTACTCACTCATTGGCCTGTGATATAGACTGGCCTATAATGATATAAACCTCTCAGTCTGATGTGGCAGCTGTATTTGAAAAATATCTAAAAAAAGTGCAGCACATACCTCTTCTTTGAGTTGTATTTCTTCTAACTACATTTTTTACCACAATTGCTGGTATTTTTATGTTTTTAACACATTTATCACCAGAAGTATGCAGGATAGTCATATAACCCCAGAACATAAACATCCTTCTAGCTCATATGTGACTGTATTCACTTACGCCTGTATGGGCTCAGGATTATGTGTTTGAGAAACGAGGGATATCTGTTTACCCCGTAAAGAGTAAAGACATTCCTTCTCCTCTCAATTTGACCCAGACGGCCCTTGATTTATGGTCTTGGTTTAAGGCAGAACAAATAGCAGAGTAAGGTTATGGTGATGCTTCATGATACAGTGCAGGTTGAACTATCCTCCTAAGCTTTGCTATGGTATTAAATCTTTGTAGGTTGAAAAAACATTGTCAGGATCTTAGCTGAAGGAGAGGATCATGGAGTGACAGCAAAGGAGACAGAAACTTACAGCAGTAAGAAAAAAGTCAGGGATGGAGCACAAGGTAGGAAATCTAAAAATTGTGAGTCAAGCACTGCTGTTCCAAAGCAGGCTTAACCAACATTGGCTGCCGTGACCCTGTCTTGCCCGCTGATTTCCTTTCCGTATTTTTTGGTTAGCTGTGTTACTGATTTTTTTTTCCCTGCCAATTTAATGCTGAGGTGACTCTCTGCAAAGCCTGACAAGTGCCATAGCTGTGCAAGGGAACCTGTGGGAAGGCAGCAACCGGTCACCAGCTGCAGAAAAAGGAAGGGCCTTGAAAGTGAGGATGAGGAATTCAAAACCACCAGCAAAGGAGGTGGTGAAGCCAGGGTAAAAGACACAGGCAGTACTGCAGAGGAGAGAGAGGACCCCGTACCAGGCTTTTAGATGCTGGGTATTACATTGGGAATGCTGGGGAAGATAGGGTCAGGCTATTGCAAATGGGGGGGGGGCGGGCAGAGTGCACAAAATAGAATAGATTGAAAAAGCGTGTTTTTGGATAGTGTATAAAGGAACAAAAGGATAAGAGCATTACTGGATGAGGAGAACAGGGAAAGGAGCCAGATGTAGTCTAAGCTAACACATAAGGTTGCAATTCGGGCAGATAAAGCATAGACAGATGTACTCACTATGGAACAATATCATCCTAAACCTCCAAATCTGTTAGGAGTTCATTGATTGGAGCATGAATCTGGCAGTAGGATGGGCTGTCAAAAATATCTGTTATGATTAAGGCAAAAACCAACAACACCACAAAGGAAAGTATCTGAGAACAGAAGAAACATTCCTGTTTTGATCATTGTGTTTCTCTTAATGTTTTCTTTACTGTAAAAATTGTCCCAATGTCATTCAGCGTGTTTTGTGTAAAAAAAAAAAAACAAACAAACCTCACACCAATCTCTCTGTTCCATGTTTTTCAACATCAGCTCTGGTGTATTAATCCATGCATTTTAAATCTCTATATTTGTTAGATTTATGTCAGCTGACATTTTTCGAGGTACTCTGGCTTGCATGCTGATTATATCATTTACTCTTCTGGCTGTTCACTGCCTTCTTCCTTCTGAACAATAAATACTGAAAGTTCACAGAAAGGCTAACCCTTACTGGTACTTAGCCTGTGTTATTCCATGTCGTGTTGGTCCTACAGGAAATTGTAAATATCAAGCATATTTTACACAAATCTTATTGTGAGTTCCTCAAATCACAAGTGTCCTAATTACTGTAAGTGAGAAGTTTGTCATTCCTCAGAGTGTTAGCTTGTTTCTTTGGGGCTTTTTTGAAACTGGGTTACGACATTGATATTTCAGAGTCTGCTGGGTTTGCAAATAATAAGTGATTTGCGTGGCTTACAATGGCCCTCAGCTAATCAGACAACATATTTTGAATTCTGCATTTAAGCTGCTAAGAAAACTTGTTTTGCAATGTGGGTTACAATACCAGGAAATCATGGTTTTCCACTATTTCCCTACCAGAGATCAAAATGAGATCTGGCATAGAAATACAGCAGATATGACCGAAGTCAAAACAATTCATTCTTCCCCTAAATACTTACAGACCAACGTGTATTTTCTATAGCATCTCTGTGACTTTACATTTGTTTAATTGTTTATCTAGTCCATCATTCTGTAGCTTCTCATTCCTCAGCACTGAGGTGAGATTAGTCAACCATTGTTATGGCTCAGTAAATCAACACAGCAGAGCGGAAAATGTTTGTGCTCTTCTTTTCTCATTATTCTGGTTTAGCACTGTTTCTGTCTGAACTCTGTATAATTATACTGAATTCTGTATAATTATACTCCAGAATGATATTTGCTGGGAGTGGAGAATCTGGATCTGCATGTGTCTTTACCAGGCCGCTTAATTAAAACTCGAGGTATTAATTTTTGCTTTCTTCCACTGAGGCAGGATGAATATCGTGAACACAGCCAAAGCACAAACCAAGTTCTCCCTGATCTCTGTTGTGAACTACCGTCGTTCAGCTTTCGTTTCCTCCACAGCTCTTCCCCAGGAGAGACGCTGCGAGAAGCTGTATTTTTCTGCGACGCAATATTCTGCTGCTCCACTTGTGCAAGAGACGGGAAAAGCTGCCTGCCCTCTCTCGCAGCCTGAGCTGCCCCTCTGTGAACGCCCGCGCTCACCAGGGCAGCGGGCAGAGCTGGGGAGCGAGCACGCAGCCGCGGCTGCCACCCGTGCCCTCCCCGTTTCCCATCAGCAGAGCTGGTCGCCGGGGGTCAGAGGTACGACGTAAAGGCCTCGTGTTGTATGAAGCACAGATGCGACGGCCTGACTGCAGCGTTTCCAAGGGTAAGAGCAATGCACGCTCACAGCAGCGCATGAGCATCTCAGACCGAGGGAGAGGTCTGCTCCTGTCTACGAGATTGCCGGAGAAATGACTGCTCTACAGTTACCCGCTGCAGTGACTGCAAGGTAGAAGCACGGAGAGTTCAATATGAAGACAAATTCCTTCACACAGCTGTGGCCAGAGCACTGCAAAGCGGGATTTTGGCTTGTGCATTGAATTAGAGGCTGAGCAGGATCTTGGTTAAACCGCTGCCTCATCCTGGTGGTTCCCACACAGGACCTGTGCTGCCCTCTGGGACGCTGCTGGTTTCTCTGTCGCCTGCCAAACTGTCTGGCAGTGAATCAGATGCTGTCCCACAGCCTTTGGCTGCCTGATCCAGTAGGTTTTCTCTGAGCCAGGCCAGGGAATCCCACAAAGTCTAGTTGTAACTCCTTTCTTTTATGACCAGGGATATATATCTGTGTGTATGATGCTCCTATGCAAGCTTGCTCTTAAATATAGTGCTGCCAAAAGGGAGTTAGACATCAAAGCAGCATCTTCCACATCTACCCATAGGAGATAAATGTGTTTCTACCCTGGACACTCATCATGTCCAGCTGCTCCTTCCTCTGCCAAACCGGTTACTCAGATGCTCAAATCTATTTAGCAGAGCTGGTGCAGCAGAGGTGATGCAACATACCTTTGTACTCGGGGGTTTGCACAAAATAGCCCCATCTGATCTTCCTGGACAGGTCGTGTAGGTTATTCAAAAAAAGCCCTGCACACCTGTGGCTTAGCTCATGACACGTTATTGCCAGTAAAACCCCAGGTGAGCAACTTCCCGTTCTCATCAGCCAGCCCTAGGACAGAGACGGGCCAATGCATGAGGCCTAGAGGAACGAGAAGAACCACTGAGTCTACGACAGAGGTGTGAATGGATATTTTTTTTTTGTTTGGCTCATTTGCACTTCCTGAACTGTGCCCTCACTAGACCAACTAGATTTTGGTAGTAAAATTATTCACTTTTTTTCGCTCAAGAAACATTGAAAGTAGCAGCTTGGCAGCAACTTGCACAGGCTGCTTCTCGGATGCTGTCATTTGCACTGCTGCCAGAAGGCTGTCAGTGCTCTGAGCCAGAAGCCACTGTTTGCAGAACTCTGAGCCAGTACACACTCACCCACTGCGGCAATTCACACTTCAGTTTCATTATCATATGAGTTATACAATTGTATGTGATGCAAAGCAGTGGGGAAATGCCCTGGGAGTCCAAATACATATCATTACAATGCATAGACTTTAATCCTTTGGACAATTTCTTGATCATAAATTGATTAGATAATCCAGGCTGCTAATATTTATTTTTTGATGGGGCAGATCTTTACCTACTTTCTTAATAAGGTTGCCAAAATGCGTTCTAGACTGGTGAAAGATATGAGGACAAATATGTTGGAGGAAACATGAAGACTTCATTTCATCTCATAAAAGATCTGTTTCATTTGCTCAAATTTCACATCCTCATTACTCTGCAATGATGGCAAAACTTTTGCGGCACTTAAAGTTACACTCTTCATCTCATCATGATTGATAAGAATGCTGCAGTCTCCGGTCATGAGGCTGTGGTTGTTAGCCTGTGTGCAAGCTTATTTGCTTATGAAATTTTGTGTCAAGTTCAACATAGGGAGGAATAGTTCTCTCCTCCCTGGGCTTCCGCTGTCCCTGATGGGACCAGCGTGGGATGAGCATCCACTGGAAGTGCATTCCCTCATCCAACAGCAGTGGCACATAGCCTTAAGTGGTGGTATCGCCAGGAGAAGTAACAGCTAGCAAAAGTGGTGAAATAGCTGGAGATTTAAAATTTTCCCAGTGAAGGTACGTTATGGAAGGACTTTGCCTGGGGGCGATGGGAGCGGAACTGTTCTGCTGCACGGGGCACTTCCCCAGGCAGAGCCAGGAAAGGGCGGTAGGGGAAATCCCGTCCTGCTCCGAGCTTTCCGAGTCCAGGCTCTGAGCACCCTTCTAGGATGGCCCAGGACACCATGCAATACTCATTTAGAGGCTAAAGCAGCATAGCCGTTACACGCCCGCTCATCCATGCTTGGGGTGTATTGTACCAAGTTCTTACTTGTTGGGAAAACTGTCAGAGAAAAAGAAAAGAAAAGCCTGTTCTATGATTTAGACATTAACATCTCTGTTTTTCCAATGCGATTTGAATACATCTGTTTTTGCAGTACGTTCTTGCACATTGTAAAAGAAAGAATGGATCAATTCAGAGCAGAATAAATACCCACACTCTGGAAATCAAACTAGCTTAAAGATCTCTCAGTCTGAGAGCTGAAAAAAAAAGGTAGGTTTCAGAAAGACAGAAAAAAAGCTTTTGAAAAGAACACTGTATAGTACACTCTACAGTTGTTACTGTATGTCTCCAACACAAAAAGACCCACATTTTGTCACTTAATGCAGAAACATAAATGGAATTTCTAGTATTAGCTTAAAGAGCTTATTACAAACATTAAAACAGACGCAGGATTTGCTGGCTCTGCTTCTTACAGCTGAGTAGAGCTGATTCATGAAAAAGAAGTGGATGGGAAAAGAAAACTGGTAAGCAGAGAAAGTAAGAGATGAGGGAGGTGATTTTCTGTTTGGTGTTGGTGCCTGGAGACTAATTTCACTGTTCAAAACAAGGAGGAAAAAATCCAATGATGAAGTGTGTCAGCATATAACCTTCCTTTTGCAGAAGAAAAATGAATATTGCACTTGGCTTACAATCCATCTTATTCTGAGGCATACTTGCCATGACAGACATTCTTCCAACTTTAATATTAAAGGCTGTCACAACTTTAAAAAAAATCTGATTTCTCTAGGTTGGAAATGGTAATACAGGTCTGATTGTGCTAGGTAACTCTATCTGCTTCCCGAGGGAACATGAACAAACAAACAAACAAAATCACAGGACAAATACATGATCCTTTGATAATCCTCCACTGTCATATATTAAGAGGAGTTTGCTCTGATGGTTACAGTTGAGGACTGCAACCAGAGTTGGTGTGGAAGCCTAAGTTATTGCTGCTGACACATGCAGTCCATCTCACTCGTCTGTGCCCATGGCTCCTTAGGGAAGCACAGAGGTACAGGGCAGGTATACAGAGAAATTGCCTCAGAATGTTCTTGCAGTTTCCAAGGTTGTTTCACTTTGCATGCAATAAATTACAGACAACAATAGAGGGCAAAAAGCAGTGATGTCAGCAAAATTCCTAAAATATGATTTCAGGCATTGCTCAACAGGCCTTTCTTTGACACTGGGCTGTCTTACAGACTCTTCTTCATATATCTGGTGGAAAATTAACTATTTTTGGATGGGTTACTATTTAATAGATCACCTTTTGGATCTGGGTTACATCTGGTATCACAAGAAGGGAAATGGAGGCAGAGGATGGGTTATAAGCAGAAGGAGGCAATAACTAAGTATGGGGGCTCTCAATAGCCAGCTCTGAGCACCCTCGTTTCTTTAGTCCTAACACTAATCCAACTCTTGTGCTTTCATTAGTTCAATTAGACCCCAAACCATGAATTGTTTTCATGGGAGGAGTTACTGTGATGGTCAAAGCGTGATTTCAGAACCAGAAATGTATGAAGGGACTTGGAAGAGAAGTGTGGAAGATGTGTTCCCACAATCAAGAAATTTAAGTCTTCCAGCTCAACAACCATCTTCCTTATAGCCATTATTGTTGATCAGAGCCTTTAGAAGGCTGATAATTTCCAAATCAGCTAATGTAGATTATCTACTTTTTTTTTCATCTGTGCTGTTAGTGGCATTGCTTGGAACTGTTTTGAGGGAAAACATAGAAGGACATCTCTTCACGCTAGTATCATAAGCCAATGTCGTAATGCATTTATTTTTCCCATGATTCATCTGTGAGAGAAGGTTCATGGTTCATTCCATACGTTGTGGAAACAGCTGTTAGTACAAGCTGACTTTCCTCCCACCTTGCCCCTGCTCCAGAAAGCGTCCACGTGTGCATATTGCCACGACAGCAAGTTGTAAGAGCGGGAAGGATTCAGCACTGTATTTTGCCCTGCGTGCCAGGTCCAGCATGTGAGGTTATAATTAAGTTACTCATTACCTTTTCTTCTTGGAAGGAGCCCTTGTCTATCTACCTGTAGATAGTGTGAAGAGCTGGTTTTTAATTTTGTACTTGACAGCACATTGGAATGATTTTCCTTTAATCTCCTGCTAAGCACTGCTAAAATGCCTACTCAGTGGAACATTACCTTATCAATACCATTAAGTGAAAACAGCAGTTGAAGAGGCCTTTATTGTACAGTCCAAACTACCTGCATTGCCAAAGACTAATAAATCCTCGTTATGAAGCTTAATATAGAGTGTCACTCCTGCAGAATAGGATGCACTTACTACATCATCACGCATCATGACATGAGCTTCCTGTTTGTTATGTAAAGCCTGGGAAAAGCTATATTTTCAGCTTTAAGAACATAATGAACTTTCTAGCAGTATCCAAATGAACCCAGTACAGAAATTGGCAAGGCAAGAAGGTCACATCCACAATAAAATACATTGGCACAGGCTCCACACACAATGGACAAACGGAAAAAAAAATGGGAGGGGGAAAGAGCTACCTAGACTGAATTCACAGAGGCTGGCAGCTAGCGAGCCTAGTCAGTATGAAATGTATATGGAGGGCAATAATTTCTAGGACACTCTCTTCAAGGAGCTAATTTCCATTTTTTTTGGCACAGATGTCTACTTAGCACACAGACATCCAATTCAGGGTGGTTACTCCTTCCACCAACAGTAACACTCTTGGAAAGGTATTTGGACCTTCCAGGAGAGGGAAGGTTTTTGGCACAAATACTGCCCATTGTGGGGAAAAAAGGTAAAGTGACTCATGCAAAGCATTTGTAACTTCAATAGGGGATAGCTGGAATATTCTTATACTCTTTGTATTAAAAACACGAGCTTGGGGAAAGCTTCGCTAACATACAATTGCCTTGAATTCCTGCCCGAAGTCTGCTTGCTAAGGTACTGCAGCCTGACCGCTTGTTTGTAAATGACAATAGAAATGATACCAGGTATGGAAGAAAGACAAAAGCTTCTGATTATTATACCAGTCCTGCTGGTGTCCTCTCAGAGCACTTTTCTAATCAGTTCCTTCTTGGGATCATCCCCTTTTGAGGGTCCTAGCAATTGCAGGTGTAGACAAGGGCTCCTAACCATGCTGCCATAAGGATGTAGGCCTAGTCACCCAAATAATTTTAGATTTAATCATCTAAGCTGAGTAGGCACAGTATCCCTGGCGAGTTTGACTAAATGGGAACTTGAGGGTCAGTAGAAGGCAGCAGGAAAACCAGAAGGTCTAAAAAGCAACTATGTATACATCAATGAAATGCCTATATTTTGGACAGGAATATAGGCATCATAACATTGTGTGAAGCTCAGGGAATAAACTCTTGTAAGTGCTGCTGAGTTAGTGCATATAGTGTAGATTGTTTTATTATATGCATTTGACTGATTTTTTGTTGAAATCCAGGAAGACTACTGATAAACAGGGAATAACTTAAGAGAAAATTAAATGAAATTTACTGGCATATATTTTGTTGTGGCTATTCGCTGAACAACAGGCTATCATGAAGCTCTACAGTTATAAAATTGTACTACACTGATTTTATAATCCAAGAAATCAAAAAAACCCATCCCTTTTGTAAAGTCTCATTACATGCAACCATGTTTAGCAGAAAGCTCCACGGGGTTCAAGCCATAAACCTGGAAGCGTCAAATGAGATTAGTCAATTTTCCCACTTGAGCAAATTTGCCTGTTAGACTCGGATAGTCTCACCAGGCAAACTGAAAGCGGGTGCTGGCAAAATCCTTTCAAACAACATTATTCCTCTGCTGTTTACAGAAGCACACACAGAGGCACTGAGCACAAAAGAAACTGTTCGCTCAGTTTTCTGTTTAAATAGCCAGGTTTTCATGATCTTTATTGCACATCACACCTGCTCTGTAAATGCAAAATCTCCTATGTTCTTAGGAGTAACACCTCACTAGCAGCTGCAGCTGAACCAGCTGAGCAATAGCCCGCAAAGGCCTGGATAGCACCAACCCGGAGATTTATTTAGTGTTTGTCAGCTGACTATGAGCTGGAAACTTGGAAATGAAAGTGTGGGCATGGCAGGAAGCAGAGAGCATTACTACACACCTGCAGGAAGGTTCAGGTGAAAGCAGTGATAGTATTAAAATCAAAATGCTAGCGGGAGTTACTACCTTTCATGTTCTGCTGAGAGGGGGCTTTTTTTCCCCCCTTCTTGGAGGAAGTTGCATCCTTCACACCAACAGTATCATAAACGTGATACCCCTCAGTCCAAGCCAGTTCAGGCAACTAATTCGGCAGAAAACTAATTCAACAACTCCTCAACCCAACCAGCCTCTCCAAACCCACATTACTTTTTCGCCTCCGTTCTGCTATCTGTGAAAATGCACAAGAAAATAACAACTGGGAATATGGGAGAGAGGAGAAATGGAAAGGACTCCTGCTCTTGACAGTAGCCTGAAGATCGATGAATTCCCAAACATCAGAAAATCATGCCTGTAAGATACTTCCATGTTTTCCCCTCCTCCCCAGCAACTATTTGGTACACGCGCATACCAGTGTGGTGGAGAAAAACGCTTTAAATTAGTCTCGCCAGGCCAGGATGTAAGAACTCCACTTGCTGGACATCAGCAGAATGTATGTGGGAAAGTCAGGTCTTGTGTATAACTCCTACCCACAATCACCTAAGTGTCTGGGGTGTTTCCTTAAAATTAATTTTCTGAGAAAGAAAATCAAGCAGCTGTTTGTTCATTTGGGTTTTTTTCTCCCTTAGAATAAGCACTCACATGAACTGAAGAAGCTTGGGCTAAGACTGTTAAGGAAAAATAATTGGGTGACCAACTACAACTAGAGAAAACACCAGTGATGTGCCCCTGTTGCCTTCCATACATCTGCAGTTTCAAAGCATCTTGCCAGAACCTGGTACTACTACTCGGTCCTTCACGGCTGGTGGAACCCAGTTGTTGTTATTCCAGCCTCTATGCTGTGAGGGACAACAGACAAAATTTGAAAAACAAAACCAAAAAGAAATAAGAAAATTGGCTTTTAAAATCAGATTTCCAGGCAGCCCATGCAGCAAATTATAAGAGATCATTATTAACACCATGTGCTAAACATTTGGTGTAGATTTCTGACTTCCCTTGAAGTCACACGTCTTTCCCACCTATTTCTGCAAACTAGCACTTCACCTTTGCCAAACAGCAAAACCCCTCCTCGTGGCCTCTCTTTGCCCTACCTACCACAGATGCCCGGAGGAGAAGCCCCCTTACTCTTTGCCCAACTCCCACCCTCGCAGGAAGCAGCTTTTCCTCGCTCATCACTGCTGGTGTTACTTCCCTCCCCAAGAGGACTGGGGCAACCCCCTCCTCTTGTGACTGAACTGCAGGGCTGAAACCGCTCCACTAACGCTTCTAAACTTTGCCCCCACGGGGTGTTGCAAGCGCTCCGTCTCCCAGTTTGGAGCTACCGCAGTGCTATGCGCTGCCCAACCGCGCACTGCCTTCTGAGCAGTACGACATCCTTGAGGCATCCTCCTCCTCCTCCTAGGAAAAGGAGGAGCAAGGGTACCGACTGAAGGGCAGAGGAGAGGTGGCCACGTTGAATTGCGTCAGTGAGCTGAGGTGAGGTGACCAGAGTCACAAGCGCCAAGTGCCACTTCTTTCTTTGGAGTGTAATTTGCTTCTCCTCCATTTGAAAGACACCGTTAGACCTTTGTCCAGACTCACCTCCCCTGGCACGCTGCCGCAAGGGGCTAAAGGGCACGCATCCACCTCTGATTACTCATTCACTCCGGTAATTATTCTGTTTGCTTATGGCTAATAATGAGGGCTTAGCCTGCCTGCTTTACATAATGCACATGCCAAATATTCTCTCTCCCCTTGTTTTCCTATAGCAAAGCACATCCTTGATGATGTAATGGAGGAATAGGCTAACTCAGCCCAGCTGCTGGATACAATCAAGTTTGCTTGAAGTTCCTTTGAGAAAGGTGACTTGTGGCATCAATTTTTAAACCATAAACAGAACTACAGACTTGTGTTACTGATACAGAATTAAAGGGAGAGGTAGAGAAGAAGGGAGAGGGTAAGGTCAGAGTCCAAAATGTTGCATAAGCTGTCTAACTGTGAAAGGAGAGTAGGGAAAAGGATGGAAAAAGAAGAAGAAAAAAACAACTTATTTCAATTTTTTCCTGTGAAACTAAGTATTACGATAATCTCATGATAGCTGAGGAAGGAAACGCAGAGGCTGCAACAGGGAGAACAGTCAAATCTCACAGATTTCTGACAGACCATGCTCAGATGGAAACTTGAACCAGGCAGACACATTGGAGAGCACATCGGGCTCTCTCAGCTGCCTCAACATTACAACACTCATCCAATATCCTTCAAGGAGGAATCGCCTGAGAAAACTATAAACATTTCCTCAAAACTCTGGGGTCCAAATTTGCTCCTACTGTTGCAGTCTAGGAAGACCTTGAGCACAGCTGAGTAAGAGGAAGCACATCAGCAGGATGCAGTTCCTAACCCTGTGTGTTGGGTACCGGGTTTTGCACAAACTTTGAATTGAGAGGTATGAGCCTACTCAGATCATGAGTATCATATTTGACTAAAACTGATGGATGGAATTGGGTTCATCCAAATTATAGTACTGAATCTCTTAAATGAATCTCTAAAAACTGAATCTGTTTTAAAAAAAGTTTATTTAAACAAAGGAGGTACATTTCACAGAAATGGTTATAAAATGCATAGCATATTATAAACAATACTGTTACTTTACAGATACTAGTTATTATCCTAAATACTGCTTTTTAAAAACTAACCTGAAATGAGAAAGCTAAAATCCCCAGTTAGCCCATCTTAGGCACTGTGAAAAAAATAGTATGATATAACAAAGCAGGTGTCCACTTTTTCATTCACTCTACTGATTGTATTACTGCATCATTAATTCACAAGTTCTTATTATGTGGAAATACCTGGTCCTTGGAGTCACATATCAAGACTAGATTTCCATCAACTGGAACACAAATTGCACTTGCTCAGCCAACCAAAACCCCATGCAACTCCAAGGAAAGCTGACTGAGGGTCTTCACAATGATTAACTTAATGGACAGAGACCATATGAGTGGACAAAAAACCTAGCAGTTCTAAGTTGTGCAAACATGTCATACCCATACTGCTATTTATAAGCAACTTGACTGCAAGTTGGTGAGTCCATGCATATTTCAAGCTTGACTTCAATGGAAATTGAATGCCCAGTAGAAACAGACCTTACCCTCAGCAGTGATGCAATGCCACAGAAAGTGGAATTGAGCCTTTTTACAGCACCTGCGAACTCAGCATACCTTGAACATTCAGAACTTCACATAACCAAATCCAGAGGCGTCTGTTTTCTGATCTTTGGGATGCCAGGGCACAAATTAGTAAAAACGAAGAGCACAGCACCGATCCATAACCATAGCTGAGACAGATACCAGCTCATTCACACAACACTTCAGCACATGAGTCATGACTGATTCTTACCATTTATACTTCAATGACAATAGGCAGAAAGCAAATGCTGAGGTAAAAGGAGTTGCACCAGGTTTGCACTGGTGTAAGCAAGTCTAGAATCAAGCAAGCTATAAAATCCATTAATTCACACATAACAGAGAAGGAAAAATCCCCTTATTTTCAAAACATATAGATACATGTAGATCAAAACATATAGATACATGTAGATCAAAACATATAGATACATGCTCAAGAATAAACTGACTTTCTGTATTATGACATGAGCTTTACAGTAGTTTAACCTTGGCTTGGACTGAAAATAAAGAAGCTTGAACTCTGGCCAGCAGAGCTCCTTTGGAACTGTTTGTCAAGACAGAAGAATGAGGTCCGAAGCAGTCCAAGAACATCGACGTTTCATTCACCATCTTCAAGTAGTTTTTGTAAGTTGTTCTGTATCTTAGAAAAAGAGAGAAAAATAATTGGGAAGCAGGAAGTGTTATACTGCATTTAAAAAAAAAATTAAGACATACTCTTCAATACACTCTCTGTGTGCACGTTAATTGTCACAACTATTCATACCAATGGTATTCATGTTAAATGCTTTCTGCACTAGAGTCAAAAGAAACATCTGGATACGATCAGCCAGCAGCACACCTAACTTCCGTATTATGAGTATCTCCTGCAATTTCCTCCTATAGATTTTCTCCTTAGGTATGAGAAAATAAGATAGAAAAAAACTAGAGCTAGAAAGAAAGGGACAAGAAACTCTATTTCGAACTTGATAAAAACCCAATAAAAGCCTCAAAATTGCAGCTCTTATGTTTAAGTGGATAATTCAAATAGTTTTGTAACAGCTTCAACTACACAGCCGGCTATGACGTATGCGCAGCAAAATAAGGTCTTCTAACTATTAACAGACGTGTCCACTTGCCAGATTTACTGTACCAATTGTGGGTTGCCTTCCCTTAGTTACACTGAAGGCAATGCCAGCCAGTTGCATCCTCAAGGATGATTTGCACAGACCTATTTTACACAGCCTATTTATCCACCTTTCATCTCCTTGTCCTTAAAAGCAGAGAGCGGGGAATATAGTGGGTCACATCCCCTGGCACATGTGTTCCCTGTATCTTAGTAACTAGCAGTCACTGGCTACAGAAAGTTTAGTCACAGCTACTTTCAGACTTGAATTTGTGGAGCCATTGTACTTCCTGTTCAAGGATACCACTTCTTAATCCTATCTCATGATTTCTAGACCAGATGCACACCTTTTTCAAGCGAGGCATTTTGGGGAAAGGAAAACAGTAAGAAGCACCTAATTTTGTAAGAGTCACTTAACACATACACAGGAATTTCCTTTTCACAAGGTACATTAGAATAAAGGTATGAGTAACATTAGGCCATGTTTTCCCTCCCCCAATTTAATGCTTTATCCTCTGATAGATACAGTGCATTTTAACAACCTGTTAAATACACTTAAATGCCAAAGCAAAATTCTGCTAAGCCATGGTAATTCCTTGGCTCCAGGTATGAAGTAGAGCTTAAAAAAATCACAAGGTCACAGTCAAGAAGTCATTGCAACGTATTCTTGCACTGAACATTTTTTAACTGGAGAATAATTTTTAGTTTTTAACCTAGATAATTTCTGTGCTCTAGTTTACAATGCTGCAGTTGCACAGGAAGTGAGATGAGAGATGACAAGTTACACTGGAACTTTTATGCTACCTTTGCTGCTGAAGCCAGCTGCAGCCAATTACTAGCATGTTTCACTAAGGCATATGAAACAGTTAAGCAACTGCAGTAACTTTGCTCAGAGAACATAAAGCTATTAGATTTCTACCAGTCTTGCAGTACAAAAGTAGGGTCAAACATCCTGTTCTAACTACCGCTCATCTAGATTTGAGACGGCAGGGATGTGGTAATACGCAGCTACAGGCAATACTCATTTAGCTTGTATGCACAGCAGTTGATTGTGTCTTGAGTATTTGGCAAATACAAGATAAGACTTTAAGAGTCCAATCCTGTAGACACTAACTGAAAAAAACCCACATGACTTAAGACTCTAATTCAGGACAGAAGGTCACTTCTCTTGGAATAGCTGAATGATCTGACCATCCAGCTGCCTTTTACTGCGTCTCCAAGCAGAGACTATATAAGGGAGTGGGAAAGAGCTTAGCGTGGCTGCAAAGGGCTGGCTGGCTGGCTTCCCACTTAAATGAAGTGAAGGTCTCCCATGAACCATCTTGCCAGCCTGTCCCAGACAGCTGGAAAGCAGTAACCTCTTAAATGACCTAATTTGGCTAAAGATTGTATCTGGTAATCATCTGGTAAGCATTTCCCCCTTGTAGTCATGTTGTTCTTATCCAGAGCATGCAGAGGGGTCATGCTAGCATTACTCTAGACTTCCCCAGCCAAGGGGGTGGAGATGTGGGGGGAGAGAAACCTCTTTTTGGCAGTCTCTGTAAAACCTATGGCACACAGCTAAACAGTGCTATTACATAATCCTAGCTTTATGCTATTTGAGAAACTTGGTTTGGGGAAAAAAGGTGTTGAAAGACCTTGGCATGCACTCAGTTTTAGAGAGAGAGGCAAAAATATCCCATGTGACTTAAGCACATAGGAATTCAAGTAGCTTTTGTGTTCGCTCCACTAATACTTTTTTTCATGCTTCGCCAGGGTATGTGTTCCCAATACATAACATTTCATACACCTACTGGGTGCCATTGTCAAGGTTTGGGGGCAGGGGTTGGATGGGGGCTGCAGGGGCAGCTCTGTGGGAAGAGGCCAGGGGCTGGACACGGCCGTTCCAGCAGCTTCCAATGGACACACCAGAGGGCACAGCCGAGCCCCTCAGCCAAAATGGTGGTGGAGCACCTGGGAAAGTTGTTTCCTGAAGAACTGGAGCCCTTGGAGGAGCCCATGCTGCAGCAGGGGGAAAATAGAGGAAGAAAGGAGCAGCAGAGAGAAAATTGTTATGTACTGACTGCAACCCCCCCCAGCCCCACTTGCGGGGCAGGGAGTGGGGTGAGGAGTCAGGAGCGAAGGAGTGAAGTTGAGCAGCGGGGAAGAAAGGTATTGTTCTATCATTTGTCCTTGTTTCTCACTACCCAAATCTATTTTAACTGCCACTATATTAAATTGATTTTCCCCAAGTAGAGTCTGTTTTGCCTGCAATGGTAACTGGTGAGCAATCTCCTTGCCTTTATCTTGACCCATGAGCTTTCTTATCCTATTTTCTCCCCCTGCCCTGCTAGGAAGGGGAATTGAGAGTGGCTAGGCGGGCATCTGAGGGCTGGCCAAGGTTACCCCACACAATACCTAAAGTGGAAATAAGGTCCGCACACTCACTCTTGTTTTGCATAGGTTTCCAATTTAAGTCAGTAAGTGCATTTATTTTGCCATTAGAAAATGGTAAAAAGTAAAGGTCAGGTATAGGGAATTACACAACTGGTGCAGCAGCATTTGTGTTACTAAAGTGAAACAGGCAGATTCCAGCCACTTCATATGAAGAGGCTGACTATATATGAAAGCCAGCATTGTTTTTCTTAACTGAAAAAACAAAACTCAAACAAAACTCCCAGACAGAAAATTTCATAAAATAGTAATAAAGGTTAAGTTCAGAATCCTTAGCCTTGATGAACAACAACAAAAAAATTTAGATCACTACACACAATAATCACCCCTGAAATGTCCAGTTTATTAGTATTCCTGGTTGTAAGCCTCAGCTCAAGGCAAAACATTTATACATACCAATTCTTGTACTTTGGTTAATTTACAGTCCAAAAACCAGTCCTTTGTCTAGGAAAACATGCCAACTTCTGGTATCAAATCTGGGGGTAACTTGGCACTTTTCAAAATAACAGACCATAGAAATTCAGCATGAACCTGATTAGTGGATCAGCATTTGCGTTATATCATAGGAAGTTACCTTTTCCAATTTTATAAGATTAGCGGTTAACTCATCACAAAGGGCATCAGCATTAATTTGCAGATGAGATCCCAAACTTCGGAGCACTGGATGTCTGTCAAACAGAATAAAGAAGTTAAGTGTGACAGAAGTGAAAAAAAGGAAAACAGAACGGAGAGATACATGTAGTGGGAATACAATGGTGACATTGTGAACTGTACTTGTTTACAGAAATAAAGGCCTAAGTCACTTTTGTGCTCTTGACTAGATTCTTTATGTGGTCTCATTTTCCAGAAGTTTGGATGGAAAACTTTACAGCTATTTACACTAGAAATAAGTTGAAAAGTTGCATAAGTTCCATGTCCTGTGACTTGCAGGAAATCAAAAAGCCCAACCCCTTGACGTTGTAGAAGTACACATTAGATCATCCTGTATCTTGTTACATTTAGGAGCAGAGCAACAGAAAGCAGGACTTTCTTGTGTAAGAGTGCTTCAGAAGAGGGACACAGCATCCTGCTAATCAAAACACGCTAAGAGTGGGAAAATGGCTTTTGACATTGCCTGCTGTTAGAGGTAGGTTTACCCCTCTCCTTGCGTTGTTGGTAAAATATAAATGCAAGCCTGTTTAAGATAAAGAACCATTTCCTCCATATTCCTTTTTTATCAAGAACCTAGCTCTGTCTTCTGACAAATGCATACAAGTCCTACTTCTTTCCACAGAAGACAGGTGAGAGCAGTTGGATCCTAAGCAGCATGATCATTGTTCAATATGACCACAAGTGCATTGTCAGAGTGACCTGTTCGTCATGGATGGGTCAAAGAAAGCTGAATTAAGAAGCACCCTTATTCAAGAACTTGCTACGGGTTTGAAACACTTTGCAGACAGTTCCACCCAGCCTGGGTACGGCTCTGGCTTAAATTTTATTTTTCCCCACTGTTTCTCAGGTGGTGTTTCTCCAGCTGTCAGCATTCCCAGTGATGCTGCATGTGGCTGCAGGTTTTGCAGCGAGATTTATAAATTACTTTTTAAGCCATGCTTTTCAGAGCAGCTCAGAAAAAAATCAGTTATAAGAAGGGGAGAAGAGTTAATGCAAAATTTAATGCTGAATAAACTGATTAATGTTCTCAGCAGTATGCAGTTAACTGCCTTCTGTCCTAAGAGAGGAACAGGAAGCTGATACAACTTACAGTGGCATACTTCTGTGGTGTATGCCCCTGCACTGCCTCTCCATTTGACATTTGCATATTTCCTATCCATGCAACATGGAGATTAAAAAAAAAAAAAAATATGCAGGGGCAGATGACATCCATGACTCTAGCTACAGAATAGAACTATCAGTGGAACTATAGCCCCTTTCCTTATTTCCTCTTCAAATACACAAACAATCCTCCCTTGGTGTGTTTGGATTTTTTTTGGTTTGGTTCATTTGGTTTTGTGGTGTGGGAGGTTGGTGGTTTTTTTTTTTTTTTTTTTTTTTTAATTTTAGTTTAGCAAGACAGGATATCACTTTCTAAAGAGGATATAGGCAGGCCAAAGCTTTAGAAAACATTATACAAGCAAGTCAGATGTATTAGCCCAAAGATTATGAAGTACCTTGTGTCATCTTAGGCTAATCAAATGACATTGATAAGACTGAAGACAGAAGTTACAGCTTTTCCACAGAATCATTGCTCTGGTAAGGAACTGCTCAATTCAGCAGTTTACACTTAAGTTACTCACAGCTACCTGAAACATTCTCAAGGCAGTAGAACACCATGATATATCACATTTGTACTAAAAGTCTTAAACAGAAAGCTGTGAGATGAGGCTAGTACAGATACAAGAACTACAGGACACTAAAGTATCACAAGAGGACTACAGTATCACAGTAGTTTCTGAAGAAAATAGATGAGCATGACAGATACTGGAAAAAGATTTTAAAAGCCCCAAATTTTAGAGAGTGTATCTTACTCCTTAATATGTGAATCAAAGGATGTGATGGAAACAAGACGCTCCTCCAGGACACTGATTTTATATCTCATGTAGAATGTAGAAAATATTAATACACAAACACTGTAAAAGAGAAAAATAAGGTACATCAGTTAATGGAAACTTTAGAGGTACCTGACAAATTTAATGTTAAAACCCATTTAAATTGTTACTTGTACCTGTTGAATAATAAAGGTATCATTGTTAGAAACACCTCGGGAATACCCATCAGTGGCATTCAGACAGTTATGAAAATCTCAGCCTTGAGTATGGCTTTGCTAAGTGACATGCCAAATGAACTTGGAAGTAGTTAAACTCTTTTAACGTCTCCTGAACCAAAAGACTCTTTGCTTTTAAAAGTAAAAGGCCTGTTAAGAAAGCCTGCCCCAGCATTTCTACTTCTGAAAAGTATAAAGGCCACAATTGCCAATAATTTACTTTTTTCAAGTGAAGCTTAGATTAATATAATCTATGTAAACATAAGAAAATCCTAGTATTTTGACAATCTTGGTATTAATTGCTAACTTACAGAACTGCGTAAAATATAAGTACATGGTTCAGAGATAAGAGCTTCTGGGACTTCACTTTGTGGAAGAACCTGAAGGCTTCAGAATCGCCTGTGAGAAAAAGAACGAAGTGTTACTTTGATCAAAGCAGACCACGGCACACAAACAGTGTTTTGAACCATGCGACAGATATATAAACAGAAGGATAAACAAGAAAGATATCTTCCAAGTTATGTGAACTGATATAACTATGCAAACTTATCTCAACTAACACCAGCTGAAGATCTGCCCTGACTCCTTACCATTTCGAGGACTGTTCTGGGTTTTTCCGTCAGGTCCGCGTTTACTGTGTGCATCTGAACGGACAGACTTTGCCTCAGCCTTGGAAACTTTCAAGTGAGCCTGTGTCTCAACGACATGATAATCTGTCAAAAGCAAGATTTTTAATAAAGCTCAAATATGAAGTCAAAGGAAGCTCTTGGTAGCTTAAGATAGTCAAGGAGTAGGAGAAGAGGAGGATTTTAAAAGGTGCATTTCTGGACTTGGATAGAAAGCAGCAGTAGGTTTAGTAGCCTTAAAACAGTTTGCATAGTAATTCCACATCATCACAAAAAATAAAGAAGCACCTGGACTGGAAGAGGATGATGTATGCTGCATTTACATTTCCAGATCCTTTGAAAGATGGCAACTTGTGCAAACTTTGAAGGTTATCATTCAATTTCCAGTCAGAAGATTATACAGACACAGAATTCATCTCTCAAAAAGACTGAATATGCTATAGTAATGATTCCAAATTACTTTAATAGCAACATCAAATTGAAATATTGAATTGTTACTTTAAAAAGGAGACTATAACTCTCTTTCCTGACTGTTTTTTTAAATGCAGACAATGTCTTGAAAGAAATGGGACAGAAAAATCCAGTCACACTCAGTTTTGTTCATGCTTTACTTGCATACCCTGGACTGCTCTAATGATGCACAAGAAACAGAACCACAAGTGACAGATGTGTTCCCCCCCTACCCCTCAATTCCTTTTGCTAGGGTGATTCTTTAACTGGATATTGTTTTTTCAGTTGTGGAAAATGGAAAGGTTTGAAGTAGTTATTAGCTGTAAAAAAGTAAGACAGCAAGTTAAATCATTATTCAGAAGCATTCATGTGGCAAGTGATGACACTACAATTTAGTTACTGCTTCACAAACACCACCAAACAATTAAAAATACACACACAGTAAATACCAAAGACCAATGAAAGCAAATAGCCCCAAATCATACCACTGAACAAAGGACACATAGGAAAAAAGAAGAGTTAATTAAAACTAATGGGACAGAAAACTGCTATAAAAAAAAAGATAGTATTTCATTTAAAAGTTATGGTAAAAGTTTCTTATTAAACAAATTCTTTTACAGTCAAGATGGAACCTGGAGTAATAAAAGCATAACAACAAAGTAATGTTAATATATATTAATTGTACAGCAGAATAATACCCTAGGTTTTGCTAATAACATTCAGCATGTGCTACATAAAACAAGTTCTGCTGTACTTATGAACTTATACGCAGTGAGTTTCTACACAGCATGCCTACTAATTAGGTGAACATGTCAAAAATAACTTTTTCGGTGACTAAAAGCCACCACAGTACAGAATGTTATTTGTAGAGATTAGAAGAAGTTACACTGTGACTTGAACTACTTTAGAATAGGGGGGTTTGTTTCTTTGTTTTTCTTTTTTTTAAAGGAGGAACATCTCCTACATTGTATCTGTGCTAGCACAACTGATGGGGGATGCGGGGAGCAGATAGCACATGGATAAGCAGCTGGAGGCAGTAGTGACAGATAGATCCACTGCTGACCAAGTCATTGCCTGAGTCTGGATTGCAAAGGGATATAATAATGGAAATGCAGCTATTGTGGCTTTGAGGAAGACCTTAAAAAAAAAAAAGTAATTCTCCAGGACCGTGGAGAACGTAGATTCTACATCAGAAGGGATTACAGAAGCAAAACTGAGAGCTAAGCCATTCTCATTTTCTTGGGGCCCCACGATCCCACTCACCTGGGAAGCATTCCAGCTCTGGGGTCTGTGAGCCTGTGCTGCTGGACTCTTCCATCTCTTGTCTCCGCTGCTGCACTATTCCATCCAGATCAGAATAGTCTTCATTGAAATCCTGATGGTGAGAAAGAGTCACAAGAAAGCTCAGCCCTGTTCTAAATCTAAGCAACCTTATTTCCTCTGACCTCCCTCTAGAAACTGAACCAACAATTACAGATTTAAACCTGATTAACCAGGAACAATCTCTGATATCAAGATGTTGAGGTCAAGTTGGCAAAATAAGCCCTGTACGATCACCAGAATTCAAGCCTCATTCCCTGCCTTCATTGAAGTGATTAAGTCTGTGTGCTTTAATGGAAAGAGACTGTTAAGTTAGACAAACTGAGAAGTCCAGGACAGGCATTACTAGAATTAGACCCTGGTCATCACATGTGGCTACACAGCTCTTTCACATGTCTGAATTGCCTTACAGAGGAAGGACTGCAACTATGAACACTTCAAAAACTGTTCATGGCAGAGAAGAAGCAACTTTAAGTCAGTACAGAGCGCTGTGAAACCTGACTGCTAAAGAGACATATCTAGAGCATACAGACCTTGGAATACATCCAAAGCATACACATGTATACATACTGCACATGATCAGATCAAATTATACCTATACAAATCATTCCCACTGCTTCCTAATGTTAAAAAATCATGGAATTTTTAGAAACAGATGTCATGATTTCCTTCAGTTTCCTTTCTTCAGACATTATAAGTAGTACTTGCAATAAAAGGTGCCATACAACAAAAGAACAAACATCTAAGCCATTTACCAAGGGCAGAGTTGTAGGACGATCAGCCCTGAAGCTGTTTTCTGCAGAAGAGGGATTTGAACTGTTGCCCATGCTTGTATCCTGAAAAAAGTAGCAGTGTTAACAAGGAACACACTCAGAAACTATCCAGCATTTAAAAGCAGGAAAGCAGTAATAATGAACACAAAGCTACATACATCTTCACTCCTGTTAGTACTTACCTCAAGATGTCTACAGATAGATTTTAATAGCTTGTAGGTGGTATCTCTGGAGAGTAAGGAGACAAACATGTACTGAAAAACAAAAGTTCCGAAACTGTTTGAGAAAAGGCATACCGTACAAGCTTCCTTTTGTCTAAATAAAACTGATAGATGGCTTTGCTGATCAACAAACTATTTTCAAGAACTTTCATATAGCAGGAAAAACCTCCACTCCTCCGAAGCCTATGACCTGACATCAATCACAAGGAACACAGAACAGGCACATAAAAGTTATCATGTTCTGCTGCAGGAACCAGAGCATAGTCCAGATGTGTTCTTTTTTTTTTTTAAAAAAGACTGCATACTATGGTTTACCTACCCCTTTAAAAAAAAACCAAACAAACCACAACTTGTTTTTTGTACAGTCTCCTGCATCTACAAAATATTTATGCAATGAAAATGGGCTGATTCTAAAGCTGCTCTTAGGATAATCACATTTTCTACTGATTGATGCAATTACTATTCCTGAGTATCACCGTAAGCAACTGTATTTTGTGCATCTAAGGTATTGCTGGTCAGGTAAGAGACCCACGTAAATGAAATGTCAGAGCTGCCAACAAGGCAGGTAACCCTCTGTGCATGCACTTCCTGACCCAGCTGTTTCAGTTCCCCAGTGCTACTACACAGCAGTCTTGGAGAATGGGGAATGGTAGACTACAGAGAGCAGGTGGCAACCAAAGATTCTATTTCTTATTTTCTCACCAAGTTCTACATAACTTTGTTTACTGCAGATCCAAAGAAAAAAGACAGGGAGTTAGTAGTAGGAATAAAAATGCCTGTCACAAGAGAGAAGGCAGAAGAAGCTAGAATCATCTCCTAAGAAAAGAGATCCTCCAGGGTCCTAAGTCTAATTGCCCACATACGACCAATTCCTATAGCTGTTTAAATGGCCACTTGGCACGTTCAAGAATCCCTCATATTACTGCCAATAAGTAGGGAGAAAAACAGAAGTAGAAAACAAAACCGAAAAAGAAAGCAGGCAGAGTGCAATAGCTTCACCCTCTACCAGTACTTACCCTATCTGTGACTGTTGCTATGATCAGAGCATTTGGCACAAGAAGGGCAGTTTTGGTTTTCTTCAAAAGTGTCACCGAGAGCACAGGTATACTAATCTGAAACAAGATCAATGTAGTGTTAGAGTCCCAATACGCACATACCAATCTGCATGCTCTTTCACAAGGTGCCAGCCTACCAACTGTGATAAGCCAGACCTTCAACACTCTTCACTTAAAGATTTCTCCACTACGTCCCTGATTATTAATATTTCATATGGAGCAGGTATGGTTTCAGATTATTACTATTTCTTAACTTTTTTACTTCTGTTTTTATCAGATGCCAATCCAGGCTTTTGTTTGTGTCTTCCTTTCCTGATCCCTTCCAGCTCTTATAAGACTACAGGCTTAGTTCACTGTAGATCTGCAGAACAAACCAGTCTTAAAGCTAGGCTTCTTTGTTTAGAAACAAAACATTTCAGAACACATCAGACAAGAGAGGCGTGTTGAAGAATGAACATAAAAGTCTTCTCACCACTTACAGATCCTTTAGTCTGCAACAAGCAGCTGAGTAAACAGCTCATCCTTCAGTAATGTTGAAAAATCCAATACTCAGACACCCACTGACTTACTTAAACTGATTCCTGTGTGTCCCATCCAGATTGTCTACATTTCCATTGAAAATTTCTCAATTTTCCTTCCTGCTTTGTGTTTACATCCAACCCCATTAACTTAATGCCTGCTAGGTTTCAGAGTATTTCACTTCAGATATTCTGTATGGGCTCTCCTTGTAAACCCTGTATTACAAAGGACTGAATACCTGGTTTGACTTTCAGCTGAAAAGTAATAATTATTTCAGGAAACAAGGTTTACCTGCAGGCAACTTGGAAAGCAACTAAATTGCATAAGATAATGCTTAGCTCCAGGAAAGACTCAAGGCCAATATATATAGCCAAAACAGAACTACCTGGAAAGACAGTGGTGTCTTTCAAAGCTTATTCAATCCTGCAGAAGCAATCTTTTGTTTTTCAATATGCACAGTGTTTACACTGCAGATTCAAATCTCCTGACTTGCATTCCCTCCACCAAAGCTTTCAATAAAAAAAATTCTGCAGGAAGAAGAATTAATGTTGAAAAATTTATTAGAACATGTAGACCTGCTATTTCACACAATAAAACACTTTATCACTAAGCTTAAATTTTTTTGTAAGTTCTAAGCAATAGAGGTTTTGTGTCTTGGAAACTTTGTCAGTGTATCTCACTGCTAAGAAGGTTCCTCCTCTTGTCAAGCTTGATTTCTTCCTCCCCCTCCCATTACATTATTATTAATTATATCCCCGATTTTCCTGCTTTTTTGTTGATGGTATTCCTAAAAGCTTGTGCCTGCTGTATGGGACTGAACAAAGCTTTAAATGTATGTTGCAGGGATAGCGGAAGGCAGCTGGAAGTAAATGATCAGGCCTATCCCCCTTCATTCTTCATTTTCCCCACAATGTTTTCTGAAAACAATGACTCAGAATTCAGTATTTTCAACTATCACTGTAGCCACTTTTACAAATACTGTCCACTCTACCCTATCTTGTAATATGTTTCCCTTTTCATAAATATGTATATATTCCTGCATTTAAAACCCTGTTGACAAAGATAATTTCCTAGTACTACATCATTATCATTCTGCATCTTTTTTTCCAGGTCTTTCTAGTCTACTTGGTAGAGTTCTACTGGATTTTTTTATACATTTAGCTTAGCTTGAATTTAGAAAGCTCTCCCACAGTTTGAAGTAGTCACATGTTTGTGATGAACAGGAGATCGCTAGTACAGCAGCTTCAATTTTAATGAAACTAATTGCCAAGATAGCTGTTACTAACTATGAATGACACTATTTGTTAATTTTGATTTCCTTGTTTATGCCACATGGCTTTCACCTACATACAAACCATGCGCATTAATGTACTGCCTATGACTAATAGAATCCATTAACTAGGAATCAACAATAACTCAGTTTCTTGGGCCAAGCAGTAAAACACAATAACCCATAAGGTCACTATGAACAATGTGTTGCTAATAAATTTAACCATTCTTTAAACCCATTCCACCTTCATAAAGGCCATTTCAAAGATAGATTGGTGTTCCATCAAAATGGTTGACAGCAGAGAAATGAGATACTGTCAACTCCTGAACTGGTTTCAGCACCCAATTCACTGGCAAAGGGTCTGGATCTAACGAGGAACTTTGTTCAAGGAAGTACTCAAGAAAGAAGCCAAAGAAACCCTTGCAGCAAATCAAGCTGTTTCCCAATAAAAGCTCAAAAATAAAGTAGAGTTTATGTAAACAAAGAAAACCACTCCAAAAGTTCCGAATCAACAGAATCAGAACCCACATCTTTTTCGAAAGGCTTTATTTTTATCTGTATGCATATCATTCACC
Source organism: Mycteria americana (assembly GCF_035582795.1). Taxonomy (NCBI): domain Eukaryota; kingdom Metazoa; phylum Chordata; class Aves; order Ciconiiformes; family Ciconiidae; genus Mycteria; species Mycteria americana. The sequence continues at coordinate 58,008,785 of NC_134396.1, forward strand.
ACAGGGGGCCCAAGCCTTAGGTGGGTCGTATCTACACTGAGAGAGTAAATGATGATCTTGTAAATTAGGATCTTCCTGACTGTTTATGTTCCATTTCTGCTCTTCATACTAGGCTCCCAAGTAAAAACCTAGCAAACTGGTTTTTCTTTCCCCGTTCTCTGTTTACACAGAATAGGAGTGCTAGAAGAAGGAGTGCTTACTCAGAAGGAGTGCTAGAAGAAGAAATCCCTCAAAGGTCTTTGCCACTCAACTCAGAAGCCAGTTTTAGTTCTTCCTCTTTGTCTTAATATGCTTGATCCTTCCCTCTAGTTCCCCAACTACAGTCTTGCAGTCCTTATACTTTTCAGCTTTCCTTCCTCCTCCTCCTCCTCTTTTCCATACTTACCCCAAGAGAGACATTGTTGTACAGTTTGTGCTATATGGTCTTGGCAATGCCCTCACTGCTGCATGTCAGATCCCTTCCTTTCATCTATTTTTTTCAGATGGAAGTCCTTAAGAGAGAGACTCAATCTTTCATAATAACAGTGTTCCAGTTCCAGAGTGACTTTTGGGCATTGCTTCTGAACAGTGATTGTATTCAATAATACTTAGAAGTATTAGTAGTATTCTAGCCTTGCATAATAATGTGAACTTCTGGTGATGAATAAACTGTTAAGGAATAGCATTACTGTTCTGTACATAAAGATTTTACCTACCTTAGTGTCTTTACCAAAAACCTTGGAATGGAAGCAAATCCAGTTTTCAGAAAGGAATAACTTTCCTTGGTACGGAATTTCTTTCTGCAGAGCACAGGTAAAACCTGAAACAAACAGACACTCTATAATCTTTAAGGTAACCACAACCCAAGCCAACTGTTACCAGTTTGGCTTTTGTTTTGCTCTTTTTTCAAAGCCATAATATGTTTACATTTATACCTTTTGATAAACATTATCAAACCTTGAAATATTCAATGAGTTTAACTAATAGTGACAAGCTCACAAGATTTCACAGGCCTAAATTCAGATTCAAAATATCTGAAGGACAAAGACTGAAATGTGTAACAGCACACAACTGGCTCCCAGAAGCCAAGAATCCTTTCTGAGAGAGTACCAACTAGCTTCCTAGAAACTTTTTGACTAGCTTTCAGGTAACTATATTATGTAAATTTAAAAGAGCTTAATGAAAGGTTTTAGCTTTAAACTTTTAGCTCTATAGCAGTTGTCTGGACTAGATGACCAACAGAGGTACAACACGTGAAGTAATACTGCTTTTACTTTACAGCCATTGAGCAAACCATTTCTCACTCACAAACCGCTTTCCTTGTATTCCTTTCAAGAAACATGTTATACATACCTATGTAGAATTCACTTGTTATAACTACCACAGAGAACAGTAGAATCTTTAAACATTTTAAGTCCTTCTCCTACCAGTGTTTTTAAATCTTAAAGCATCACCAACAGCAAAAACTCAAGTTAGTCACTTCACCAGTGCTGTCTCAATTAAGTAATGCCTTTAGTAAGGAAGCTTCAGTACCAAAAAAATGTTGCACTCTGCTAAGAAGTGCAAAGTGGGCTACAATTCCCAAAAATGCCCAACATCTGAAGATTTAAGTTTTGCAAGATTACAACAAAAACACCCACTTCATGCAGATGAAGACCTTGTAGCTCTAGGCAGCTTGAGCTTAAGGTTTTTAAAATTTAGGTAGTCCCTCTTGTACATTACCACAGTTGGTGGATAACAACATTATTTTAGACCCACAGCCAGCAACAACAAGGGGGTTAATACTTACTTTGTTTCAGTGGCTCATCAATAGGAACATCTAGAAACAGCTTATGAAAGTGTGCATTTGCCTTCAGCTAAAAAACAAAAAGCCCCACACCCAGAGACACATACCTTATTAGATATTCTTACAATCAAGGGACCCATTCCACTTCCTGTCCTCCCAATACCTTCTCATTTTGCCCACTTCTTTTACAATAAATCCTCATTTTTGCTATGTGGCTATTAAGTTTGTATCCTGCTTTACCCAGACTCTAAAACACCGATGAAAAAGAAATCTATGTCCTTATACAACCGTGAACTACAATATTGCTAAACAAGGAGACTGTCATGGTAGTTACGTATTTACTCTTAATACATATAAACAAACAAGTCCATCCTCTGCCCTACCTGATTTGAGGCACGTTTTTTCCTTTCAATCTTGGAGTCACTCTTGATATCCATTGTCAGGAGTGGACTATCTGTGCTGCTCTTTGTCCTGAAGATTAAAAAAGGCATCCCATATAAGCTTGGCCTCAGTTCATTAGTCTTTGTAAGTTATCAACAGGACGTGCTTTTCCATGAAACATATTAATCCTTTAATAACTATTATCTGATTCATCAAGGATTATGCAGCAATAAAGAGGAGTGTATTTTATTCTTAAACCATGCCAGCCCTCACTGAAGGTCATCTTTTAATTTAGAAGGAATATTCTAAATTACTAGTTGTAAGGCAGTAAAAAAAAGTTCAAGACATTTTCACAACTTAATGAGTTATCAGAGTGCTTAGCTCCCTGTTCATTTGTTTCTGGGCAACATGTGAAATACTAACACTAAGCATGTTACTTACTAATGCAAGATAAAGTAAGATAAATCTTAGTAGCTGAGAGTGCAAGGTAGTGTACTGAAAGCTATGAACTTGTACTACAAAATGTGAGCTCATTTGGAAAGTGCAACAGAGAAGAAACATAGGTGCACAAGTCAGAGGATGGCTATGAACTGTGTAGTGTAGTGTAATTAAATCATTAAGATAGCCACCAACCCTAGAGCATATGAAAGGGAATTGTGAGTGCCAGTTGTATAGGAAGCTGTACCTGTACAGATCTAGCCATTCATACTGGAAAAAGAAAACCAACCAAAAACCCAACAACTCTAGAGTAGAACAAGTACAGAGGAAAGTCTCTGTGGATGGCTGGGAAAATAAGTTTTTTCTGTTTTATACAGGAGAAATTAATGGAATGGACTGTTCAGAAAAACAAAAACTGAGGTGGGATAACAGTGTTTCATAAATCAGGAAGAGACGAACATTATCCCTGAGAGCTATTTAGCACAGAACAAAAGCATATCAACAGGTTATAAAAATAAGGTAGCTCTTCTTTAGAGGCCTTCAGATGCAGACTGAAAAACAGAAGGAAAAACACAACACAGGACTTCTATACTGAATGACCCGAAGAACATGTTGTGCTAAAGATTCAATGGGGAAAGAAAGGGGCTATAAAAGTTTCCATTACTGCACCTTATCCTGCACAGTAAGTCTTCTTTACTGTCCTAAACTTGAGACGTTCAGGATTTCCAGTAAAAACTGTAAGGGTGAGAGGAAGAGAATCCCCAAGTGTAACAGAGATATAGCTGGATTTAGGAGAGAGATTGTACAGCAGGACTGATTTAGACAGCAGGAGGACTGGCTGCATATCTCAGGTGGTTTCCTGAGATATGCAGTTTTCTTCCCTCACAGAAGGAAACTCTTAAAATACATGTGTACATGTATTTGTGTGCCTATGTAAAGTACAGGTCAAACTGAAATGAACAGTGAGCCTTACAAAAAACTTAGGCCAATCTCTCATCAGCACACAGTCAATTACATTGTATGTGAGAGATAAGACTGGAAGGGGAGTTTGGGGGGAAAAAAAAAAATAATCACATATTTCTTCAAATACCTTCTCCTCAAAGATGCTTCAGGAAATTAAGTGATGTTTTTTAAATATCTGCCTTGTGACCAAAACCACAGTGTCAGGTTGACTGCTGACTTCTGCATTGGCTGCTCAGGTGACAAAGTGAAAGGGATGTGAAGTTTGTATTCAAGCCCTCCAAGTGGGATTTTAGTATTATTTAACTTTCTTTTAGAAGAGTTTCAAATGCATTCCAGTTCTCCAACAACAGAGGAATGACTGTTTTTGCAGAGCAATACAATAATTCGATGCAATATACAGCACACAGTCCAAAATTAAAACTTTTGTCATAGCTTTACCATGGATAATCAATATTTGAACAGCACGAACAAACAGCACGGAAGTGTTTTGGGAACAGCCCAGAACTCAAATTGCAGCTCAGTCTGACTGCTCGTCAAATTGACTGTGAAAGGGATGTAACTAGCAGTGGCACCAAACAGTGCAATGTATTTTTTCCTAGAACAGGGAAGCTAAGCCAGCCCAAAGTCTAAATTCCCACTGTTGTGACTGCTTGTGGTGGGTAACAGAGCAACCCCTGGAAGGTGGCTCTGATTCCTGTTTACTTGCATAGTGTGCAAGCTAACCCACAACTGGGATGTGTGATAAATCTTGCTACTCAGCGTTTCTTCTTGAATGGGTTGTAACCATTCTGATTATCTGACTAGAAGAAAACTGACAGCATTTCTGACATTACCTAGCAAGATCAACTTTTTTCCGGTCATCAAAATATTCCATTTCACTGGTAGGGGTCTGCAGCAACACAGTAGGTGATTTTCCTGCCTTTCTTTTTTCATCTGTTCCATTTTCTCCATCTGAACTGCAGAGGGAAAAAATAAAAAAAAAGAAGAGATAGGAATGAGTATTGCAGGACTCATACCAATGTCAAATGCCACTGCAACATGTTGACAATACAGCACATACTGAAGAACAAAATTATGACATATCTTTTATATAAAGGCCCTGAAAAGTCTTCATCTACTGACTTGACAATATTATACATCTGAACAGTATTCTGAGCTTCAGTACTGGAATTTCAGCAATGAAGAGAGGAAAACTGAAATACTGCCATGGATATTTCAGTGCTCATAAAATTTGTAGCTCTAGCTTCTGTTCCAAAGAGAATGTCTCGTTTAGAAAAAATGCATTCCATGTTGAGTACTCGGACTCGATGACTAATGGAAATTAATTTGATTGGCAAGTTGGGAGAAAAACATCCTGCATGACAGTACCTAGTGCTTAGCAGATTATTTGTGGCTCAATGTTGCAAGAGGAAGCTGGGTCCTATTTTGCCTCTCACTTACCTCTTCTGTGAAAGTCCACCTGCAGGATTTTCACAATAAAGGGTCCTCTCAAAGTCTCAAAAGTGCTGGTTTTATTTTACAAAAGCAGCACTGCCACCACAGTGCATTGCCCTTCCACAGCACATGCCACTGCTTCAGAAATGTATGTTAAGGAACTACAGCCTGAGGGCTAAGAGATGTGCCATCAGAGTCTTTCCCTGTGCCATCAGAGTCTTTCCCTGGCTTCCCTTCTCATAATTTTCTAATAAAATGTTAACTCAGAAATCTTAAAGAAAAAAAGCTGGCAATAATAGCAGGGTCTAAAGAATGACAATACTTTAAAATAAGACATGATGAATATATACACACACCCTTCTTCGTAAGACTAAAGCCTCGGAAAGACTACAGGATGCTCTTAGCATTAAAGACGAAAGCCAAACGATGTTGCTCGTTAATTTAATGCCTGGCCTGAATAACCCCATTTACAGAAGGTTTCCATTATAATGTTTAATTTCTGCAATTTTACAGCAACAACACAGCCACTGCCATCATGTGAGGGTGTCTTGACAATAACCAGTTTCTTTTCCTACTAAGACAAACGTTTTGCTGACAGAGGTTCCCAGACTAATTTAATCTCCATTTTCTTTTAGGAAGGGCATAAAAAGATCCATTGCTTTGATTACACTTTGGTGAATAAGATCAGAAGATACAGCTCACAACATCTTAATTGAGATCTAATGAGGTGGCATCCTACTTCACAGCTAAACTAGAGCTTATGTTGCAGGACAAAAGCCATGGAGTTTTGCCTTACTGGTGCTGGGACTTGTTCTCAAGGGGTCTTACATTTACATACAGCAACTATTCCCCTATCTAAGCCTTCCTCAACCCTTAGCACTCCCCACCACAGGGACACCGAAAGTGGGACTACCTAAGTCACACTTTATGTATACTTGAAAGGATTACAGCACTAACAAAGTCAATGAGGAAAAAACCAATCGTTTCCCCATTGCTTGACTCTTGGATCAGCCCTGCCTGACCACAAGGCACCACCTTTTATTTTCGGCCAACATAAACCAGAATTAAATGGGCAATTCAAGACATTTAAGTGGAACCCAGTCTTTTGCCTGAAAAAACCAAATCAGCAGTTTTAAGACTGTTTGAGATTTTAAGCAGAGAGAACTGCCAACCCACAGTGCTCCACGCAAGCATAGGGGAGCTTGTATTCCAAAGGTCTGCAAATCCTGCAAACGCCTTAGTCACAGTCTTGCTATCTGTTATTTTTTGGTTCCCCAAATTCTTGGGCTTCAAGGGAGGCCAGATAATACCAGACATGAGTGGGATGAGGAACAGGGTGAGGCAAAATTGTCAGGTTCAATCACACCTGCATTTCAAAAGAACAGCACAGCATAGAAACTCCCAAGTGAGTAAGACAACATGACACAGCAGTATTTTTAAGATGTAGTTGCTTGAACCTGGAGCCTGATTGGTGTACAACATTGCCTTGGGCAGCCTGCATTTCTTACACGGCAATGCTATCGACTGATCAAAGCAGCCTGTATCACACCCACACTTCCGTACTACAAATTTGTTTCAAAAACACCTATAATGCAGCTTTAAGTGTTCACTTACACCTGCCAGCATGGTTAGATGTTTTGTTGCTCTTAAATGCTTTACTTACTTACCACTCATATTCCCTTTTCCCTCAACCATGAATTAATCCCTACTTCACAGTTAAACCTATGAGCCTGTTCTATCCTGTCTGTTGTTCCTGTTAACCACTACTATTCCTGAACCTCTCTACTGTCTGAATTCATTCTCTCTAGCTGCTTTGAGATGGCAAAGAGCTAGGGCATCTCAACATGCTAACCCTGCTGACTGTTGTGTGTGGAAATGCTGAGCTATCTCATGCCAGTCTGGTCACCTCTCCAGGATTGTCTTCTGCAGCTGAGAACAGGGAGAACATACCCAAACACAGCAAGAGTTTCCCCCAAACATCCCAGGCATGAGGAGACTCACCCGTGTAACACATGCCACTGACATTAGCAATTGGGTGCATTCTTACTAGCTGATATGGTCTTGCCATGTCTATCCTTTACCCTACCTCCCATATGCCCCCTTCACATAATGAAAAATTACATAAGGATTAGTCCTTACACTTCTGATAACTATAGCTCCACACAGAAGCTAAGTTCCTAGTAGGAGTCCTTAAAGTATGAGAAGAATCTTAGCTGACCGTCTGGAGAAGTCAAGATCACAGGTATGACCTAAAAACAGTACAATATTGTTCATCAAGTCACAAGCAAATTAAAGCACTCCTTGCATTTTCATGCGTGAGTCAGGATTCATAAATGCTTTCTAAAAAGAGCATGTAAGTCAGCAATCCATGAAAAAAAATTAGATCAAGTGCACTTAAGAAACAAAGCGATGATCACTAAAACTGTTAGCAATAGTTGCATATAAGTAAACTGTATTTGCAAATATCAGGGCAAAGCATGTAAACTTTGCAACATCAGGACTTTGTTGATATGAAAATAAATGTTTTTCAAATTTAACTTATATTGTATATTTGGGACTACTAGCAAGCCTATTTAAAATAACAGCTAAAAAAAAAGAAAGAAATTGTCTCTAGTTTCCAAATAAAGAACGGTTGTCATAGGGAGTATTTTCAAAGCCAAGGCTTCCGCTTACTATGGGATCATATCTCGTATCTAAGCAAGTTAAAATAAACATTAGTTGCAAGCACTCTAACTAAACTTTTTGGAAGAAGTGTTTCTTTTCCTTTTTCAAATATACACCAGTAACTGAACTGAGCAATTTAAGATTAAATCACAGAAAAGGGAAAGTGCTATGAAATACATTAACCAAGGCAGTGGACTAAGTTTCATTCTAATGAAGTGTTCAGAAGTACATTATTTGTCAATGTACTTTAAAAGTCAGAGGAACTTCATCTCTGTTGATCTGAATGTTTTCTGTGAAAAAAACTTTCTGACAGACAGGTGTGTCAAGTTCCTCATACTGCAGAAAGTCTTCTGATCTGAAAAATTCAGACTTCCTGTGAAAATTATGTTGTGTCACATTAATGGGGATTTTTTAAGAGGGAAAAAATTAAAGACAGTAATCTAAAATACAAACTTTTTCCCTGTTCCGTTCAAAACCAGTTTGAATAAAAAGCACTGAACAGAAATAATGTGAGTGCGCCATGCTAATAGGCCACAGCTTGGAAAGTGAGCCTTAAAGAACAACTGTTGTCTTTGACAACCCCAACATAGTCTTACCAGACATGAACACCTCTCAGGCATATGTAAGAGATATCAAAAACTCCAGAACTGTACAGCAGTTACTGTCTTAATTCTCCACAACCACACAAACCTTTCTACAAAGCTTCCTCAGATCCTCCCCAAAGGACATCCATGCTACTTGGTCTGCATGATAACAGGTCTAAAAAGTTCAGAAACCACAATAAGTTGTGACAAACCAGTCCTCCAGTCCACAAACTGCAGATCAGTTATGTAGGAGGAAAAAAGCACCTTGAATAACCAGAGATGTTAGCTACAACTTCAATTGTTTGCAAAACTGCAGTCAAACCATATTTCCCTAGGATTTAACACCATTGCTGGAACATTCCCTCTGTGGATGGAGCCTACATATCAGATCATCATGTTACCTTAGAAGCCCTGTTATCCTGCTTCATCACTTTTATACAAAAAGGATTAATTTTGCAACAGCAGTTAGACTGCTGTATTATTGCAAATGATCAACCAAAAAGAGCGTGGAGTAATTTCTCCCCTACTGTCCACAACCCTGCTTGGTACAATGTATGTGGAAATATCTGTCACAAACACAATGACATTCTATATCTTTTGGTTCTGTTGGGTAGCTATTGGATTTACTGGGCAGCTGTTAGCAGACCAAAAGAATGTGACAAAGGAATCAAAGTAGTGTGAAAGGCCCAAATACTAAGAGGTAGCGTTATTTAAGCTATTCTTACTCCCAGACATGAGTCTATTCAGATAAAGGAATTGGTTATTCTTTCAGAAACCAAGAGCCAAAGAGAGAGGCTCAAAACATTTCAGGACCCCAAATCAAGATGACAGACTTTGTCAGGCTTAAAAGCAGAGGAGAGGGAGCAAGATGAAGAGATTTATCCAGGCAGCATCCAGGAGACATACTGGCAACATCCTTCAAGCAGAGATGACTGCAAGGGGGTAAGATGAAATGTATTAATGTTTGAAAGGACACCCTGCTAAGCATACTGCAGGCCAGAGGCCCTCTCCTCAGCTTAGGCTTTCCTTGATCTATCATGCCCTGAAAGAACAATCATCTCAACCTTCCTTTTGGTAGGCCTGAAGTCTTCAGTCTTAAAATCTTCTTTCAGAATGTATGCCCCATCATTCCACTAAACATCTTTTCTATGCCATACCAGTCTGAACAAACCTTTTTTGGATGTGTAATCAGAATCCAGAGTGCTTTATCTGATGAGCTTGCTTTCATACCTTACACAGTTGAATTATTTTGCCCCTGGACTGAAGAAAATACCTTTTCCATTGTAAACTCTCCTGCTGTCCTCTTCATAGCAGATTAGAGTGGTCTCTGTACTGGATAAACTAACAACAGTGCTCAAGTCGAGGATTTAGATGTTGTCTGTTTCTACCAAGTCTGGTCACTCAGAGGCAAAATGCCTCCAGTAGCTCTACAGCCATGCTCCAGTGTTATGTGGCACATGGCACTGTTTATGGGAGAAAACACATCTCCTAAAAAAACACGCCTCAGAATAATGCTATGACCAAGTATCACTTTTACTGTGCAAATGGAAAACCAAATATTGACTATCATTGAGACTTCACAACTATCAAGAAAATAAGCTACATCTACCCTAATCACAAAGGAGCAGAGAGATGCTTAACAGCTGCTGTAACAGATGTTAAGGATAGCCATAATGTATGCATTTGGTATTTGTATAATTCCATATACTTAGTACACAGCCTATACTTAAGGGTGAAAAGTGAAGGAAGTAAAGCAGCTGATTCTGAAGTACAGCATTTCTTATGTATTTGTATGACAGATACACAGCTAGGACGTGTATTTATACCAAATACGCAGAGCTGCAAAGCACTGATGAAGGAGCAGAGATGCGAAACCCTGCATGAGGGAAAGGGTCCGTTTGTTAATATGAATAGGTATGAACCAGACTGAGATTCAACTGCCTCAGGTTGTTCAAGGAGCAGGCTAATTCTCTTCTCATGAGATCACAGTCAAACACAGCATAATGGAGGCAAAGTTATACATCTGCACGTCAATTGAATATCATATTCATATGGATGGGCACACATGCATATACACCACGTGTTTCTCTGTGCATTTCTAGGATGAAACAGGTCTGCAGGCACAGGTGAAATCTCGATATCAGCTAGCACCAAAAGAGGGACCAACCCAATTGTTAAAGACTTTTTTAAATTGTGAATCAAATTTTATATATCAAGGTAATTAATTTCAGAAATATTTACGGTGTTCTATTTCACAGCTATCTCTTGGAACACAATTACTCATGTGTGAGTAGTTTTGTATGTCTATGTTGCTATAATAACTTTATTAAAAGGATGAATTAAATTTTTGAGTTAATAATGAACAGAAACCCCTCCAACACTGTTAAGGATAGAGGAAGTAATTTTTTTTCCTCAACTGAATAGACATTTCACTTAATAACCAGATCAAGTTTCACACTACCTTACCACTTGAACATCAGCAAGATCACTGTGACACTGCAGACATTATTAGCAAGTATGTAAATTCTCTGCTTTAAATACCATCTATTATTAACTGGCTGTATTCCCTGTCTAATCAAAACCAGACTGCTATCAAGTTCCATAGAAAAAAAAAACCAAACTACAGAAGAATTCCCTGTGCTCTGAAACATGAGACACTATAACAAGATATTTTATTAAGTTAACACCAGAACAGGAACATACGCCATTTAGCTCTCTTGTCTCTTCATGAGTTTCCATTTCAGATATCCACTTCAAAAAAGCAAAAGCCCTCTCATATGTATCTTCACTCAACCCCACAAGATTCCCATGATGCAGTTTTCATGGGAGTCTCAGCACAGTGACCAACAACCATTTATCTGAACTTAGGCATGGCCAAATCCAGCACACAACACAAACCTTCTTGACAGACACATTTCTGAAAAAAATGTGAAGCAAAAGACCTTAGAGGAGACACTCATTCACATCTACTTTGGACTAGAGCATGTGTTCTTTTCATTCTCCAACTTGCTGGCAGCCTTTAGGGGGAAAGGTTTTCATATCTCCTAGTTCTAGCCTACCTTATCTTCTAACCCAGAACAAGACAAAAAACAGGATCACAATTCCTACTGAAGAGGAAGCATGCAGCCTTGTATCAGATCACATTTTTATCTTTAGCTTCCAGAGGTAACAGGAAAAAGGGAAAAGAAAGAAGGATTCCTGATCTACGACTTGTTCAGGGTGCAGAAAAGAGGGCAAAGGCACTTAAGTGTCAGGTGTACCAATTGTTCTATACCGAATTCAATAAAAAAGATAAATACTGCATCTACACACAATCCATGTACTCAGTATGACCTCATAGGCATCCATCAACTAGATCTGCTCCATAACTCAGGCAGAAACAACACAAATCTCTCTCTGGAACAACACAAGCATCTTTACAAATGAGGCCTGATCACCAGAGCATAAGCCTAAAGGTTTGGCCTCATTACCTGAAGCTACATCTCCATTTTTTGAAGGAAGAACTTAAGAGCAACATGCCTCCACATGATACAAGACTTGGCTGCCAGTTTTCCAGCATTAACTGTGTTTTTGAAAAAAATTGAGTAGTTAACATCAGACTGAATTAGGATTAAAAAAAAAAAAGAAAAAAGCAGACACCAGCGATTATATTAGCAACTGCTATTAAGAATACAGAACAGTTACAGATGATAGCAGAGGTTTGGGAGCAGTCCTACCAACACCTTTATTCCTTTCTCTGCTGCTTAAGAAAAACAAAGTTAAAAAAATAAAGCTGCCACTAATCACTTGATCAGAAGATTCTGTTTTACGGCACTTTTAGAAATAACAACTTAATATGCTGCACAGAAATAATGACTCAACATGCTGCACACAAAGTGTTTTAATCAATGTACAGGGCAAAAAATAACTTTGGTTCTTCAGACACGATATACACAAAGAGAAAGATGGTTGGGTTTGATCATGCAGCAGTTTCTTTAGGAACTGGCATTGACAACAGATAATCCACAATCCTTAATGAGATTTCTCTGTTTAAAAGGCAACATTAATTGAGCAGAGAAAATTTAAAGTAGATATTTCAAGGGATGCCTGAGTACAGCGTTTTTTGTAGGCTCCCCGGCAAGAAAAGTGCACAACAAGGCCTAATGCAAAACACTGATTGAGATGAAAATGAGCATCTAGTTGTGTCCATCTACCCTGTTTCATCACACCTTTCATCAAGGATAGAAGCAGATCAAAGTGAAATCACTGTTGGAGGCTCACTGTTCACCAAGTGTCTGGTAATGCTAAATTTCCCATAATTATCTTTGCAACCTACAATTTTTTTACAGACCCATCTATGCATTCATGGAAAAGAGGAGAACAATGTAGATAATCTAATACAAAAGCTATTATTTCACAGTAGGAAATACTAGCTTCCAACAAGGGGTCTAACCAATACTAATCACAACAGTGCCTTTCACTGTGACACTGCATATAGGGAACCATTTCCTTCCAAAGTCTTGGAAAAAGATTAGAATCAGATGTGACACGTGGTGGCCAGATTCCTGCTAGGGCCAGCTTGACTTTTTATTTTCTGTGTCACCAGGACACTGAGTTCAAATTCTCTGTAAGCCTCCTTCTTCAGTCTGAGCCTTTCCACTGTCCACACACCTTCCTCCATGGCAACACCTATTCTCTCCTATGCTGGCCATAGCATATTTACATGTACTGTAAAATTTCACAAAACCATGGGCATATATATAATTCTGCTATTTACTGGACTTGTGTATTATAACATTCCTTCTTGTCCAGAAAAAGGCTAAGCGAACCTAAATGGCTCTTCTTGAACTAGTGTAGCATAAATGGTAGCTACAAAATTGCCATCAAGAGTCTTTCGCCTAGGTGGTCTATCTTTCATAAACAGCCTAAATGAAGATTCCCAGAGGTCTAAAACACTGAATCACCTACAGAAATGGATCTTTGAGGAGCACATGCCTAGGTATGGTTGTTTTTTTGGGGGATGTCAGGAACTGTTGGTTCATAGTAAGGTAACTGGAAGGCTTCCCCCATCTATTCACAGAGGAGGAAGTCTTCAGTCTGCCTCTACATCCTCTACCCTGCTGAGTTTCTCTGCTGCCTATCTGCAACCTGCACATTATTTCCCGCCACTGTTTCTGGAAGCTTATTAACCTCCCTCACCTTAATGTGCTATTTTTCAAGGATGGAGGCAGAAGCCAGTCAGTGCCAGGTAGAAGTTTAGTTAAAGGAAGTGAATACTTCAGTACAGCGCTGAAGCTCAGTTACCAGAGAAGGGAGAAGTGGCAACTGTGTTCTCCTTCTATGTACCCTACAACCCCTGGTTCTTCCTTTTATTCAGGTGTCTCACCTCTCAGGACTTAATTCCATTACTGTAGCAATCACACCAGCACGGGACAGCACACTATGCCATTTTACAAAGAGGAGACAAGGGCCCTGTACAGTGGGCTGGTGGGCAGGTTGCCCATGTCCTCCTGGAATCTCCCACTGACCCTTGCATTATGGAAAAACTGAGGTTTTAAATATTTGTTTACAGCTTTCTAGCAGGAAAACACGATCTTTGTAATTTTGGGTAGCTTAGAGATCTACATAAAGCACGAAGTTTGTTGGAAACTTCAAGGAAAAGTGGAGAAACAAGGAAAAACAACTTGTCCTGACGTATTCCTATTATCTCCAGAGAAATGATTTGCTCTGTAATGACAATATTTGAAGAGACTTTTGCTGATCAGCCTAGCTGGATCCAGACAGCTACCCACGAATTTTGGTTAAAATAAATACTACAAAAGACATCTGTAAAGATTGCTAGACCAAACACAAGATCTCTCTGGCATAACAGTAACACAAGTCTAAAAAGGTTAACTGGAAAGGATATATATGGACTTGGCAACAGCTATGTAGAGAGGATGAAGATCATTAGTCCCAGCAGCGGAATCATTAGATAAGCACGTAATTTCTAACCACATGACTGCAACATTTATGGAGATGGTGGTAAGAAGACAATACTCTGATACTAAGTTTATGCATCACCTGTCAAATACCAGCAACAAATCCTGCTGCCCAAAGCTTATCTGTAGTATTATGTTGCCTAACAAGCATTTCTCACAGACTGCATACAACCAGGAAAGGCAGCACATTTGGGCGTATTTCAGGTTAGCCAATGAGGCACTTTGGTGCAAAGAAAAGGCTGTTCAGATTCATGGCGTGCATTAACACATGGCACAATTATTTTTAAAAAGCTGCTTTTATAACTTAAGCATGTATATACAGTGAACAAAGTAAAAATGACAGGAAAAAAGGAAAAAAATAGGAGCAACTAAACATCATCATGAACAAATGGAGGTCATCCTGATTGGAAACCTCTTCTCTGTCACACCTCAAATTTAAATGTTTCACTTTGCAAGCCTGTCCTTCTTTTCAGATCACACATTACAACTTTTGCTATAAAAATGGGGAAGAAGGACCAGGGCAGAATTAAAAAATATGATACTTAATATGTGTTAATATCTTCATCTACAGAAAGTACAGAACATGAATAACATAGATATACCTACGTCTTTTTCCCCTCACAAAAAAACAGTTGGCTGCTGGAAAGGAGTTAATCTGGATCAAAGCTGAAATAAAACTTTGAATCAGTAATAAATAATCTCCCCTTTCTTCTCTGCATTTTGTATTTCTCTCAAGTAAGAGAGTTTAGGAAAAAAATTAGTGAGTTGTGATTATGCACAGGTCAGTCAATTAATTGTCTTTTAAATTAACAACTGAAACAGTTATTAGGAAACATCTGTTATGGCAGCATAACACATCAGATGAACAAACCATAACAATGACATTCTCTCTTTTCCCAGAAGTACATAATTTGCCTGTAAGCATTTTCCACTGCTTTCAGTAGCGTATTTTCCCCAGTATCTGCCATATATTTTTGCTCAAAAAAAAAAAAAATTCTAAAACTTTCCATATCTTTCAGATTCTTAAGTCCCAGCCTCCTCATTTCTTTAAGTTATACTTCAGTAACTGGACTTTACCTTGTGCTGTAACTGTAAGGGGACAGAATGTGTCACTTAATGTTAGCAGTATCTTACCATATGGTAACTCAGCACATTGCCCTAATACAGACAGATTAATGGTACTGGGCCCAATACTATCTGTGGAAACCAGAAAATGCTATATTGACTTCAACAGAAGCAAGCATGTGTGAAAGCAGAGGGTGCTGATATGGAATATGAACTGCTTGTTATTACACCTCTGCCATTTCTCCTTAATGTACCACACTCTGTTTTCAACAATACAACAACTGTTCCACCAGCTGTCCCTGTAGTGGGGCTGACAGCTCCAGAGCCACAACAAACGTAACACACCCCAATTTCAAGTCGGAAAAATAAATATCCTCTAAATACAATGCAAGGGTTAATTCCTTTTTGGTCTGAGGCCACATCAGGATGTAATGGTCAGGGAACACCACTCAGAAGGTGTTTTCTGTCCAGGCACTTTTTATTTCCTTGGGAGGAACTCCACGTAATGACAGAATTTTGGCACATTGCTATTTTGGGTCTGCATAATAACAGTGCCCATCTTCCACAGAGTGTTATCTCTGGGGTTGTACGACCCACAGAGATGTACTGCAAACTTTGCAAAGATACAACCATTGCTAAACATGCCAGAGAAGCCCATTTTCTAAATCAGTATGAATGTACTTAACTCTCTCTATAAAGTTTCCTGAATGACTAGCAGATAAATATAATCTTCTCAGATCTAATATTGAAATAATTAAAAAAAACCAATCCAACAAAAAACCTCCCAAAAAACTTCTACAGCTTCAATCCTTCAGAAGCACCTGTCCCCCAGGGACACCTTTATGGTAGCAGCAAAAGCATACTGAGCTATAAAGCCCATCTCTAAAGTAAACAACATTTTTAGCATACCTCCATGAAGTACAGATCACAATACAACCATAAATCTCTTTCCCCTGACTTTTGGAAAACACTGAAAGATTCCCTGAGCCTTTATAACTCTGCTAGGATTTTTTTTTCAAATAGAGGTCAGCATGAGCTCTGTTGGTTGCATATTGTTCCATGGAAGTACATGAAAGGAATGAAACTCCACCACAACCACACGCACTTACTTACAAAATTTTCTAAAAACAAATCTTCAGCGATCCAACTTTTAGCGAGTTCACTTTTAACTGAATCAAAACTTCTTGTTCTTCAGCTGAACAATCCCCTCTGTAGCGTCACGTTAGCCAAACCAAAGTTGCTTGGTTTCTGAGGTTAACTCACAGTAAAATGAACATGATGGTTTCTCAGAGGGATCCAGCTACCAGTTAAATGGGTTTGGCAAACAAATTCCAACTTTGTTTCCAGCCAGCAAATGCTTAAACAATTTTCTAGTTTAAGACAAAGCATTTCAACTTTTTTGCCTACCCCAGTCTTTCCACCTTCCTACTGCCCAGGCTAGTGTTGCTGAACACTGTAGCTTGCAGCATAACAGACCGCCCAGCTTTCCCCTGCATGACACCTACCTCCCACTGAACAGCAAAAATTGGCAGCTAAGAAAAGGAGAGTCATACCGAGTGAGACTTCTCCATTTATCACACTGGATAAGACTGACCTCACTTCTACAACTGTAGCTGATTCAGCACTGAAAGATTAAACACCTGGGGACAAAACAGAGGGTCAGTTAGTTGGCGTGTGTGCAATGTCTCTGACATCAAGCTTTCTATACACCGCCTTGGACTCCTAGTCCCGTTCTCAAGAGAAAAAATCATACAGATCTTGCATACCTGAAGAACTTCATTAAGATCATTGGCATAATTCTGCGTGGCGGATCACAACCCAAGGCTTGAAGTCAGAAGGCTCTAGAGAAGGTTGGGGAATTGTGTCTCATTTGTAATGTGAAGTCATGGATGTGACTCCACCATACAGGATAAAGGACACTTAGAAGACACTTTGATTCCCAGTGCTAACAAGCAAGTTATTTCTGGCAACAGATTTCACTGTGATACATACTTTGGGAATACACCTGCTTAGAGACCAGGGATACAACAGTTGGAGGAAAAAAAAAAAACCCACAGACTTTCTCAGAGTTTCTTTCCAGAGAAAGAGCTAGTTGCTGGTAACTTGTTCTCCTTTCTCCTGGACGCTGTTTAAGATTAAATCTTTGTGAAGAAAAGTTCTTTGGGGAAGGGAATCATCCCAGATTAGGAGAAAGTAACTTTTTTTTTTTTTCTTTTGAGGAGAAAGCCCCAGATTTTTTAGTTTCTTCTTTCACAGATGCTTAACTTCTCAAACAGCATCCTTGAGACTGCCAAGTGCCACATGAATTGGGAGCCTGGTATGGAACCAGACAGCTGCTTGACAGCTGCTTGATTCCAGCAAGATTTTCACGTGATGGTCATTACCATGGCATAGAAGCACCTAAACAACTTGAGACCTCCACAGGAAGCCACAGACCAATGCAGGAAATGCAGCCTTTAACCCCTGACATACCCAGCCACCATCAGAGGCTGGGAAGACCAGTGGCCTCGGGGGGAGTGCAGAGAGTCCTCCCGCCTATGGGAGGGGAAGCCCTCTGACTTCCCTACCTTCCATCAGTTAGCCTAAGAAGCCTTTACCAGCCAGCAAGGCCTCCTCTTCCTCCCGAAGAATACTAAGTATTTTTGATCTCTTAATCTGCTCAATTTTTACAGTAGCTCTCAGGTTAAAAAGCAGGAGGCCGGGTATGGGTATGGCTGTGCTGGGCGAGGAACGTGGGCAGGCGAGCACCCACTGCCTTGCCAGAGTGGCTCATCCCATTTTTGTCTGGGACAGAAGTCAGAGAACTCCCATTTTACTGCATCTTGCCTGTATCAAAGTTTGTGAACTTCCGACAAAGTTCTGGGTTTTCTTGGCACCCAGAGGAGAGGATCACAGCTTCCCACTGGAGCCCACGCACATTACTGTAAGTGATAAAGCACAGCTGCTGGATTTCTGTGCCACGGCAGAGACAGATTTCCATGCTGTTGCATGAAATTACTAGAAGCAATATTTATATGCCTTGCTCCTAAAAGTACGACATCGGAGTTTAATGCCGTGCTCGGCACCGCCTCCTGAAGAGCGCAAATCTTGGCTGAGCGGAGATGTTCGTGCTTAATTTAAGCCTGGACGCGCAGACCCCCTTGGCGACTCTTCCCTACGAACTTCAAACCAAAGCCAACGCCCAGAACAAGGAAGCGCCCACCGCGCCGCCGGAGCCCAACGCCCCGGGGGGCTCCCCCCGCCGCCCCTGCCCGCCGCCGCCTCACAGGGCCCGGCCGCTGCCGTGACTCCGCCAAGTACTCTCCGCGGCCGCCTCTCCCCGGCTGGGTAGCCCAGGCAGGAGCCGCGGCCCCCGCAGGGCTGCGCGGGGTGCCCGCGGGCGGGGGGGCTGGCGGCCGCCCCTCCCGGAGCGGCCAGTACTCACAGCCGCAGGGCGCCCCTATTTTCCCGCCTGCCGGCGGCCCGCGCAGCCTTCGGCTCCTCCGCATCGCACCGCTGCTCGGTCATGAGCACCATCGGCACCATACACCACCACACAGCCCGCCGCCGCCGCACGGCACTCAACCGGCGGGCCGGGCCGGGTCGTCCCGCCCCGCCCTCGCCCCGGCCGCCCCGCCCCGGGGCGGGCGCCGCCGCCGCCGCCGCCGCTGCTGCTGCTGCAGCAGCTGATCCTGGGCGGGCTGGAGCCGGAGTGCGGGCGTGCAGGAGAAAGCCGCTAAAAACCGGTTCCGCCGGTCTGTCCGGGGGCTGGCTGCCGCCCGGGGCCGCGGCGGGGAGATCGGCCCCGGTTGTGGCTGCGAAGTGACTGACAGGGCCCCGGCGACGGGAGCCCGCGCTCCCCGCGTGGCCGATCCGTTACGCGCCTTAAATTATTCAGTCAGGACGTTGTCGCGTGAGACGCTGCCTCCCGCTGCCTCGAACAAAAGGTGTCCTTAATGTTTTATACTGGGGTGCAGGAGATGCGGTTTCACACACGCACGGTCTGAGGAAGGAAGGTGACCGGGGGCGGGGGCCCTGAGTGAAGGCAGCCGGGCTAGAGAGCGTATGATGCGGCCCACACGGCTGCCTGGCCCAGCCTGGGTCGTTTGTAGGCCGGCAGTAACTCACAGAAAACGGCCTTCCACGGGTTTCTGTCAGAGCATTTCCCTGGTGTCTCTCTGAAGCAGGCGGTAGTCCGAATACCGATGCTGGCCTCCAGGCAGCTGTGCTAACATGAACTTCCGTGGTGATTAGCTGATATTTCCATCTGTGGCAGCCTCGGGTGGTTTTCTGTTTCCTTTCTCTTCAGCAGCACCCCAGACTGGTTTGTCTGCCCAGGAAATGCTGCACGAAAAACAGAGCGAGCATAGCCTTCCTCCGGCTTGCACTGGTGGGGCTGTTGGGGACGTTGTGTGCCCTCAGAAAAGTTAAATGGCAGCATTTGGCACAAGTCATCTTGCATGGCAGACACAAACTGCCAACGTGCATATGAAAAACGTTTTCGTTATCTGGTTAATACCCGAGTCGGGGTCCAGTTCAGTGAATTAATATTTTCACAAAGCAAAGATGGAGTCTGAGGCTATAACAATACAATCTAAGGAAGGCCATCCTTGGATGAGAGTTCAAAGTAACATCTCATGAAAATAGAAAAAGGTCTGTTTTCATGGTTTAATGTGTTAGACTATATTAATAGAATTAATAATAGAATAAATTAAGTTTTCTTCCTAACTGCTGGACTGTTCACAGGAGGTGAGGGGAGAATATGTACAGGAGAGTGGTCTCTGTTAGTGGACATCAGGGTACGAGATAGATACTTGATGTACATTTTAGATTAAAAGATGTATGAAGCAAATCAATCAGCCTTCCAGTGGCATTGTTAGGATTGCTTGATACTTAAACAGTATTTTGAAGGTGCAAGAACTAAGTGTTAGGTATTGTTGCAATATATTCAGGAAATCAGTAAAAAGAAAGGGGTGTTAATAGTGAAAAGGCTCAGGACTGCCATAGCTGCTTGGGCACAGAGATCCTGTAGAAAAAGTGAGATTGCTGTATGGTCTTAGCTAGACCAGGTGGATTTAATTAGCTCCAGTCCAAGAAAACTTAGACTGTGTGTCAAGCTGCATAGAAAGGAAGACATTTAAAATGTCTGTATTTCTGGGAGACACCATTAACTAATGTTTATGTATTATTTAACATGAAAACCAAGGTACATGTGGAAAATAAATGAGATGTAATTTACAAGAAAGATTCTTCAGACCTGTTAGGTCCTGCACCTGTGAAACTTTGATGGCTGCCTTATGCTCCCCTGTGAAGCACCTGAGGAGGTTTGGCACAGCATTGCAGAGCCTCTCCCACCCCCTTATGCTAGATGCAACCTGTGGCTATATGATGGCATCCTGTTTATCCAAGGGGTAATAGAATAGGTCCCATTTCACCTGTCTGGGCTGTGAGTAGAGCTGGAACTGAAAGAGTCACAGAAGGCAGGGTTGGCATCCTGTGTCTGTTTGGACCCAGGACCCTTTGCTGGGGTGCAGCAACCTGTGTGAGGTTTTGGGTTCCCTGGGAATTGTTCTCATATCCGTGTGCACTCCAAGGCATGCACCGTGTGTCTGGAATCGGTAGGAAAAGTGACTGCCTACCCTTCATCTCGGTTTTGGAGGCCTTTCATTGCACTAGAAAGGTATCAGTTGCTATTTCAGTCCTAATCTTGAGGCTGAAGGCAGACTTGTGGCTGAGTATCTCTTTTGTAGCTCTACCCACTCCAGCAGAACAATGCTGGTTTACAGTAGGTGAGAATCTGACTTTTAGATATTTGAACAAATAAAACAGCTGCCTTTTGAGTGCTTACGTTTTCAGCCTCTGGCAGATTTAGCTACAGGAGATAAATGGTACTGCTGACTGTTTTGTTCACTCATCTCCAGAGGCTCCTGCCTCTACCGCAGTGGTGCAAGAACTGGAAAGGAGCTGCTTGGTCCCCAGAGCTCAGTCTCTGTGTTAGTTTTATCTGGCTTTCTCAAGGTTTGCAAAGCTCTCTGTTTTAATTAGTTAAGGTATTCACTGTAGAAGAAACTTAGATTCAAATAAATTGATGCCTGCAGCCTAGACACTAAAAATGAAACCTTACTAAATACTTTGTTACATACCATGATATGTTAACTCTTGACAGAGACTTGGTTCTGGCAAATTTTCAATACATGCCTTTCTAGTGCATTTTGTTATTATCTGTTATTGACAGTGGAAGTAATAAGCAATTACTATAGCTTGTGTTTTTTGGAGGATTTGAAAAAGAAACTCTGTGGCCAAGCTTTGTCAAACTGTGCATGGGGCAGCAACTCCAGAGCGAGAGTACACGCTCCAGAGTGATAAAAGTCCTGAATGCCAGGATTCTCAGTAATACATGTGAGGAGTGCCTTACATTAAACAATCAAATGTGCAGCTGCTCGTGTGGGTGGAATATACTTGAAAACCTTATGC
Source organism: Mycteria americana (assembly GCF_035582795.1). Classification (NCBI taxonomy): domain Eukaryota; kingdom Metazoa; phylum Chordata; class Aves; order Ciconiiformes; family Ciconiidae; genus Mycteria; species Mycteria americana. The sequence goes on from NC_134396.1 coordinate 58,030,492, forward strand.
TTTTATTTTGATATGCTGTGGCAAGTCTTACATATGCAAGAAAAGCACAAAGGACCTTTTACTGTACAGTTATAATTGCTCATGTATACAGATACAGTAAAGCAAGTATGTGAAGATCAAGCTATCACCAACAGAGACCCATTGTTGTGTGAAAATCTGGACTGTGTTTTTTTCGAATTGGTGAAGTGCAGACTGGGGAGAGGAAGAGAAATTAGTGTCCTATAAAATTACTGATTCCTCTTCAGTACTGGTGATGCCATGTAGGCAAAAATTGATGTGTTCCAGCTCTGAAGAGACTACATTAAGCCTCAGAGGGGGTTGAGGGTTTTTGATAATCAGGACCTTCAACATTATGTATAACACAGCAAAGGATAAAAAACTAGAGATGAAATAACAGGAAAAACTTTCATTGTAAAAAAAGATTTAAGATACATATGAAATCACAGAAAAGCAGAATGGGGAGAGACTCACCGAGTCATCAAGTTCATTCCCTATCCCAAGGCAAGGCCTGCTATTCCTGTGTAATTCCTGACAAAACACTTGTCTAAGTTGTTCTTAAAAGTCAGCAATGTATCCAGGCAATCAGTTCCAGTGTTTGTTGGGTGGGAAAGTCCTCCTTAATTGCTAACATGATCCTGAATCCTTCTTGCTGAAATTTAAAGCCATTGCTTCTTAATTTATTCAATATGAAGAACAGTGAAAAACTGTCTCCCATTTCCCCCCCATTTTCTTCTTCTCTTTAGCCTAAGATAAAAGGTCTAAGTTGTGTTTTCTGGACTTCTTTTGTTCCTATGAACTGTCTCTAATAGGTTCAGATCTTTTGGGAAGTGCAGTGCTCCAAGCTGGACACCAGAAGCCTTACGAAGGCTGAACAGAGGCAAGATTAAAAGATTACTTTATCTGTCCTATACACACTACCATTGTTTACATTTCGTAGTAAAGTATTTACGTGTTTCACAGCAGTGTGAGGCTTCCTCAGGTTTAACTGTTGAACCACTATGACCTGGTGAAGCTTTTATAAAGGACAACTGAGATGTTCTTCTCTAGTACATTAGCAGCTGATTGTTAGATTTGACTAAGTATGACCTTCTACATATCCTTTTTGAATTTCACTCTTGTTTTTTTTCAGACTGTTTCTTCAATTTATCAGAATAATTATGAATCCTGTCTTGAATGACATGAAAAAAGGAAGAGTAGAAGAGCCCAATGAGACACACTGGAAAGGTCGGTATAAAAAGCAGTAGGACTGCTGCCTGTGCCTAGAGATTCTTGGGTAGGATATTGCTGATGAATGATAAAAAAGACAATCTAGCTGGAAGTAAACAGGGTTAGAGATTGTCTTAATCAACAATATATATGTCTGTTGGGGGGTTATTTCAATACAGTCATGAACGCTGTTCATAAAGTAGTTCTCAGCTTATATAGTGAGTATCAGCATGCCTAAATGTGAGGAAACTTCCTTGGGAAGGAGCAAAGCAGGAAACGAGTGCAGTGATTTCTGGCATTCTGTGTACTTTGAGGACACTTCTCCTCAGTAGAGAATTCTTCTGTACTTCTTTGCAGGTGCAAAAAGGTACAAAGAGATACAGCCTTAACAGTTCCTGAATACAGGTACTTTTGGATTATAGGTCATTATGTGTCTTGTCTTCAGTTTTCTGTAAGATATTCTGCATTGGTAGGATTCTGTGAAAGCTACTCAAATGCCTTGGAAGCCATGAAGTGATGAAAGGCCCACTAAATAAGTCCTTATATTACTTTGTTGAAATATGATAGGAAAGCAGACTTATGTTAGATACCGTAGAAATAGGAGCTGTGATAGTATGAGACACAAACTGATAGACATTTGGAAAGACGTTGAAGCAGTGAAAAATTTTGATTTCTAGAATATATGCAGGTCAGCCACAAGTCAGAGTGAAATGGCTTACAGCTTGGGAGGTGCAGAGTAGAAAAGACAAAAAAACTGCACTAAAAGAGTCGTGCAGCATTGGAGGAGGTTGCCCAGAAAGGCTGTAGACTCTGTCTTTGGAGGTTACAAGACCCAACTAGACAAAGCCATACCTGATCTGATCTGGTGTCAGTGATACTCCTGCCTCAAGCAGGAATGTTCAGAAACATCTGCAAGTCAGTCAGCATATTTGAAGTATGCTCAAAATAAATGGAGTAAACCAAGGGCCTAAATAGTCTGTAGGAGATAACCAGGGCCAGAACACAGTGAGTGGTGCAATTTTGTAAGGAGTGAAACATAGTTTTGGCCAGTTGATCCCCGTTCCTTGCCTGGATTAAGAGTTTAGTAATTCATTTGTTTTTAAAAGTCTGAGATTGCTTTATAGAGACCTATATCAGGTGATTGGTTTCTTCTGAGCAGTTTGCTAGAAGTCCTATCTGCCTATCCGTTCCTGTTTTTTGTTTAAAGGAGCTTGGATTACTGTATTGGTTGAAATCCCCTTTGGACAAGGAAGTGCATAGGGCGTATGAAGTAAGCTGGGCTGAAAGCTAGTTAGATCATTTCTCACCACAAATGGTGAGGCATGCTGAGGCTGTTTGTTGTGGCTGAATACTGAAGCAACCAGATGAAATAGACTACACTACAATTATGTACTGTAGCGCTCAGCAGGAAAAAGGAGAGAAGTTCTCACACAAAACTTCTGGGGTATTAGTAATGTGGTGTCAGCCCTCCTTATACTGAGTGTGTAACACATTGTACATGTACTCCATCAGCACATTTACTGCCATTTTGATACCAAGGACCTTCACACAACTTACATACTTAACATACTGTGACTCTAGACAGTAAGAAAGTGAAAGTTAGCACAGCTTCTTTGAGGATAAATTGAATCTTCCATAAGAAAAAATAGTGCCCAGACTTTCCAGGAGCTTAGGAAAGGGTTGTTCTTACTCTGAGGAGAGTAAGGTTAAAGTGAGTGACACGAGAATCACGCGATCAGTTCTCTCACAGTGTTTACATCAGATGGGGTTGTGAATAATAAGCTATGCTACTGAGCTGGGTAGACTTATTGTTTTGTCTCATTTAGAACTAGGAGCTATATTACTTTGGGGAAAAAAAAACAAAACAAAACCATAGATATGTCTTGCATAGCAAGGCCACATAGGGGTGAAAGCCAAATGCCAGGTGCACGCCTTTGAGCAGTACAGTGGTTGCCAGTGTTCTGGGTGCTCATAATTGAGCTATAAAGACACTATACCTTTTAGAAGATGGTAGGTACGTGCTTATCTCTTTAACATGACTGCTTGGATTAGTCTGAAGTAAGCCTCAGCCTTACAGCAGTGCATTCGATGTTTCTGAGGGGTATAATTTAAACATGGAAGTATATTTCCTTAAAAAAGTTCACATTCCCATCCAAAAATCTTCAGAGAGAAAACCTGAACATACGGATCCTTTCTTGTGTCCAAACAAAAACCCAACTGCAACAAAACAATCTTTACAGTTTATGTTACAAGTAGTTACACAGTTTTTCGGTTATTCTGCTGCATGCAAAAGATAGGTAAATATTAATGCCAGATCACAGGTGGAAAACGCAAGTATTGTATTTAATTGATTTACGCATTGCAATGCACCAATGAGCTGCCAAGCCAGGGTTAGAGTCAAGGACCCTTTGACTTCCATTTCCATGACTTTGCATTTAGAAAACATACCTCTCCATACTGTACTTTTTTCTGTTTTCTTGGGTTTTTTTAATTTATAGTTTTTACCTAATATCAATGTTACTGGCAAATGCTGACTCTTCACCTTTTTTTTTTTTTTTTTTTTAAATAAGCATTTGATATATTGCTAGGGTTGATGTTAAGATACATAGCAATATGACATTCACAGAGCTGGTGGTCAGTAGTCCTGATCTTAATTGCTTAAAAATCTCATTCTCTTGTGTTCAATGTATTTTTTTCAGGGTCATTCTGAAGATTGGTCAAAACAACAAAGCTTGAGATTTTTCTAAAGTTTAGGAGATCTGGATGCAGGGTATTGACTCACATTACAGGGATGGGCTCCAAAGGGAAGTTTGAGATTCCCATTGTTTTTGCCAATATTTTGATCTGGACTACTGGAAAATGTTTTGTTCTAATGTCAGAACAACTCTATACATTCACGCTGATAATATGCCTCATACACGTGTGGCCAATACTTTTATCAATACAAATCTCTGATCTATTATGCATGGCTGACACCTCAGCTATAGCTCCAGAGTCTTAATTTGCCTCTGAAATCAGTTCCGCTCTGTGTCAGGAATAACATGCTGCCATGGTGATAAACTGTGAGCTCCCCTGTCTGAAATGTTAATAACCCCCTGGATTCTGGCAAATTTGTGCTTATCCACATGGTGCCAATTACAGTGAGGTGAAAACAGAGGTATATAAAAACTTAGGCATATAGTCAGTTTTTGTCCTCAGGCATGAATAATTAGGATAAACAAGAGCAATCATTAATATAGTAAATTTTCTCTGTGGATGTACCTTCATATATGGGAAATACGCTCTAAGTAAATAGGACTGTATTGAAAATAGTACCTAAAAATGCAGAGCCTGCATTTCTTTTTCCTAAAAGCATCTTCCCTGATTTTTCACATGGCTCATTTTGGATAAGTATATCATGACTGTGACAAACACATGAAAAGCAAGTTCGGTGAGAGCTCAGTCCAGCTACCAGCTCATTGTGTGCAATCATGCATTCTTCTTCTTAGATTGTCTAGTATTCGCAGCCTGCTATTCCATCTTTGTTGTTGATAGAGGTATAGTTTCACAGCAGGGCTTTATAATCATGTTATCCTTCTTACTGAAACAACAGTTGAGTAAACTGGATTTCTAGAAGGCCTGCCCCTGCCACTCGCTAATTGGCAGGCAGGTTGATTATTGAGAAATCTGAGGCCAAGGACTCTGTTCTTTGTAAGGGCTGGTCACGTTGCTATCAGAGCATATATGGTAGCTTTTTGTGTACTGGTTATCTGGTGGTAAATAAAGAAGTAGGTAAATCTGTCTGCCCAGTGTTCTGTGCTGGACAGAGAAAAGAGGGCAAACTTTCTATTGCCCAAATTAGAAATGGTTAAACATCACCTACTTGTGTTGAACTGTGCATACGCCACTGTATGGACTTATGTCCCATGCCTAATCGGAAAATGAGATCAAGAGAGGCATACAAAAACACGTGGGCGTTGTTTTAAAAAACAGGCTCTAAGTGATTAGTTCTAGGTAAGACCCTTTGAGAGCTCTAATTAAAACTTAAAATTTCTGATTCCTTCTTTGTTCAAACTGTTGGACATTATCTCTCTGACATTTGAGTTGCAAGAAAGGACATTATGCAGATATAATATTAAAAAGCCCTAATAACATTTCAAAAGAGGAAAAATGAGGCCAGCAGACTTATTTATACTTGTGACCCAATTAGTGATATGAGCTGTCACCCCATATAAAGAATTTGTGCACAGCTACAAAGAAATATAATTCAGTCACACAAAGAATATTTAGAGCTGCTCCCTCCAAATCACTCTTCAGGGTGGCTGGGCACTGAGCAGATATTAAGGACACCACCTTGTAAAGAATTTTCAAGTTGGTTAAGAACCAATAAATGTCTAAAGCTACACTGAATAGCTTTTTAAAGCTATTTTATTCATAATAGATTGACATAAATGCTATGGATGTTGACTTGTCCCTCTCCTGCAGTAGATGGGGAAGGGTAAGTGGTAAGTGCCAGTAACTCTCTGACACTGCCTTCCCTCATTTGTCTGTGCTAAAATGCACATGATTTATCCAGAACTCTTCATTACAATGAATTCCACCTCAATGTGAGTCTGCAATCCAACAAGTCCACCCTTCCAAACTAAGAAAACAGATTTCCCCTTAAAAATTGTTTGCGATTGTTCTATCAGCAAACCCTTTAGCAGTATTCATTCATGCAAGCATTCAACTTCCATGAATACTCCTTGTGATTATGGTATCTTAAAACATACTTTAATAAGCACTGTAAAGTTTCATACAGGCCAAAACACACATGAAAATATTTTGTTAAATTCCCTGTTCTAACAAAGCTTATGTTTGTTTTGTACAGAGATCCACTCAAATATCATAGATAATATTGGATGACCTCGGAGAGATCATTTTAAGACTTGAGTTTGTTAGTGTACAGTGCTATACACATCCAAAGCCCTACTTCAGTGTAATAGATAAGGAAATAGAGAACAACACCCTCCTGTCCTCCCTTAAAAATTTCTCCTTTACAGTAGCACTCCCCTTCCCAGTTAAATCAGTAACATGAGTGAAATTATCATCTCTGCATGCATTGCCTTCTCATATGAAGCTTTGTCTTCAGGGTATTTTCACCAGTGTTTTTGTCCCAGTAATGCCCTGGGTTGCTGCCCCGTCACCCCCCAGCATCAAGTACATACAGAACACTGAAAACATGTCAGGATTTACCTTATAAATACTGATCCGAAACTCTCTGTAGGGCTGACTGGTGTGTTGTTACTTGACTTTTGGAAGCTGTTCGGGCTTTCAGAAAGAAAAATGGAGTTCTCCAAGGAATGATCTTTTCTCATCATTTTAATGGAGTTAACTGCAGAGTTAAGTAAGTTCAGTTCTAGAGCGATCCTTCAAACACACAGCCTTTCACTGCTATGGAAAGTGCAGTCTTGATGTGACTCCAGCTCCGGCTAGTTTTTAAAATCGGTTAATGAGTAACATATTGATGTGACATCATAAGGTGGTTTTCTTTTTTATCTGCAGCACTTCATAGGTTTACTTGGAAACAAAAATCATCAAATCTAGATGTCTTTGGAATGTCATTGTTAATAGCAATAACTTGTTTTGATGAATGAAGGAAAAGAAGGAATATAAAACAAGAACTCTAATTCAGATGATGTTTCATTGACAGGTTTGTACCAAAAACTGTAATATGGTCTGTCATAAATTCTACTTTGTGAATTATCTACCTGTCTCTAATTACCCAAGTCTGCATAACATAATTGTATATCTTTCAGAAGTGACTATATCCACCTGTCCAAACATATCAAAATTATTATATTGCACTTCTCCAGTGACAAATTGGTGCACATGCATGCATGTAGCAGCTATAAAGTCAAGTCATTGCAGTTCAGTTTAAATACAGATAATCTTTTAGTTCTCAATGCACCAAAACCCAACTGAACAAAATCAGTTTGCCTAACCATTTTTTCCATAGGAATTGGCAAACATTAACTACAAACTTACACAGTTTTCTGTTTGTTGAAGATTACTCTAATGGTTAGGTTAGTCAAGGAAATGGTAAGTGATGTTTCTTTAGATTGCAAGTCCTCTTATAATACCGAATTAGCACCCCAAGGCCTCCAGAAATTTTGTTAAACTTCATTTAGGGCCTGCATGGTAATAAGGGTTTGTCTATGAGACTGAACAAACGTAGAATGTCGTGCTCTCCTTCTGTTCTCAGCATCTATAAATAGATTGTGAAACAATACAAATGCATTTAGACTGTCCCCAGGTTTTACCTGTAAGCTCAAAGACATCTAGTCAAACTATAATGCCTTTCTCCATGGTTTTTGTTTTTTTCTTTTTGTCTCTGGTTTCTTTGCATGACTAAATACCTGGTCTTTGCTTTTTTTAAACATAGAATTTATTTTGTGATCAGTATTAAGCAAACTGTAATGAGATCTATAAATGTCAGAAACAACAGGAGAAGCAGTAACTATTAAAATACAGGTTTAGCATAACAGCTAAGAAGCAAAGATAGAGACGAAATAGCAACTTCCTTGGAAGTGAAAATTCCAAATAAATGTGAGAAGTCTTGAAAGAAAAAAGGCAGAAGAGGAATGAAATACACACTCTTCATCATCTTAGGTATTCCCTGTGAAATGGAAAAAATAGAACACTCGTACTTAGGAGCAGTATTTAAGCTGCTTGGAAATTGAGTTGGACTTCTTGTTTTTCCTGAGTTAAATGTTCTGAATTAATGCCTCCCTCAGTAGCTATGCTATACATCTTTGGTTTCCTGCTATCTAGGCCTTTTTGTTACTCTGATTCTGCTTGATCCTGCGTGATCATAGACTACAAACACAGGGCTGGCTAGCTAGGCAAAGTCTCTGTACTTTATTCCTCCTCCATAAAACAAGCGATATAACCTTCAACAAATACAGTAAACAAAAGCTATTTTCCTCCTCTAGTCACAAGGAGAATGGGCCTTGGCTCTGTTGTGTTGTTCACATCTACTCACTTAGGATAGGAAGTCTTTATTCTTTTTAAAGAAACAAACATCCTTAAAACTGATTAGAAAGTGTAAGTGGCATAGTGAACTCGTAAATCATTAATATGAAATATTTATCTTTGAAAACAATCTATTTGTATAGTAAAACGTAATGAAAACCCTTCATTAAAAGTCAGAATGGCAGCTGTGTTCCTTCTGTATGTTAAAGAGCAGGTACAGAGAGAGGGCAATTGAATTTTTTTCCCTGAAAGCGTAACTGCAGGAACATTTTTAGCAAGGACAACCATGACACAATTTCCTTCCTTAAGTTTATGTGTCTCTGGTGTTGTCCACAAAACAGTTAAGTTTTCTTACAGAGCACTGCCCTGCTCTAAACTGCTGTATTCCATCATACACTACCACACGGTAAGTCTGTGCTTTCCAGCCTGCAATTATATGACCACATCACGTACGCCTGCACTGAAGGGCTTATAGGTTTGCCCATGCTAGTGCTATCCTAAGCAGGTCAGGTACTTAGCTGGTGAGTTAAATGCTCTTGTGGCTGCACAGCTGGTATTACTGAGCTAGTTTAGGACTAGCTCAGGCCTGGCTACATAGAATCATAGAATCATTTAGGTTGGAAAAGACCTTTAAGATCATCAAGTCCAACTGTAAACCTAACACTGCCAAGTCCACCACACGAACTTTGTTGCAGTGACACTGGTGCTATGTATGGCCATGTGAAGGAAAACAGGCTTGTGTGAGAGTGCCCTGAGACTCTTGCTGCTGCTGCTTATTAAGAGGGCTCACCTTTCTTGAGTGTAGCAGCAGTAACTGCCTGCATTGATGGAAAGAGGAGGAGCAGGCCTACAAGATGCATTTCTGGTGAGAGCAGAAAGGTACAGTGGTGGTAGTGATGTCATCATATGCCCGAGGGATGGAGCTTTCCTTTCCTTATTATCAGGCTCAGACAAACTGAGTTTACTATTGATTTCTAGTGCCTCTGCACATCTCTGATCTTGAGATGTTTGGGAGATTGTTTTGGGGCTGGAAAAGAAGGAGATAGTAGTTTGCAGTTAGGACCCCAGAAGGGCTGAGCTGATGGTGCCTATATAAAAGATGAGACTTGCATTCACATGATTTTTATTGGAAGGGGTTCTAAGCTGTGTGATCAACCTTGGGATTGCCCTATTTTGATGCAAGTGTGTGCAAACCTTGTAGTTTATAACCACTACACAAATTTTTGAAACAGTCAATCACTCCCTGTCTTTCTGATTCCTGGTATCCATAAAATTTTCCAGGGGAGATGTAGATACCTACAGAAATTCACCTATAGAGGGATGTGGCAGATACTTTTCTTAGCTGCTTGCTTCAGATCTCTTAGGAGTAGTTAACGGACACCAATATCTTTTCTCTTTCTGATGCGGTGGATCAGGTGTGGGGAGAAGTTGATACTCCTGATGGTGTGGCTATCTGCTGTACACAGACTTCTCCCCAGATAATTGTTCTTTATGTTCTGAAGAAATTGGTAGCTGAGTGGCTTGTAAGCTTGAATATATTTTTTTGACTCTGTCTCTTGCTGTCCCATGTCCTGAAAACAGCTTTTCCCCTTTGTTTCTTGTTTCTCTTCCTGTAATCTACTTTTCTTTAACTCCATATGCATATTTGGCCAAGTGTATCCTTATTTTTCTCAATTATCAAACTTTGCCCTTTAATTCTGACCTTTGTCACTGACACTCCGTTATCGCTTACCTGCTAGACTATATCTTGTGGAGTCTAGCACTGTTGCAATTGTTTCTGATAGGCAGACAGAGGGGAAAAAAAAAAGTTGTTGGTGTCCTTGAATCTCGTACAATTTTATTCTCACTCTGCGATGGCCTCACTGAAAGGTTAGAATTTGTCCTGAAAAAATTACAGTTCTCTTTTCTTCTTTTATCCTCATGACTGCTGTGAATTTTTTTTTCTAAGTGAGTTACTCTAGGAAAAGAAATGGTAGTTTATTTTTGCTTTCTCAATTCCTGAACTTTTTCTTCTGAGGAAGGAGATACCGGGAAATATATTAGCAATGCCAATTGTGTTGCACCTCTTTTAAGTCCCTATGTCTTTACTAAAATGATCTCATGTTATTGGATAGGAAGAAAAAAGTGATGAATTCTGGGTATTCAGAGTGAGTGCTTTCATTTGTGCTAGGAAAGGCTTTGTGCCTTGTGATAGGTAACTGCTAAGAAACTGCATAAAGATTGCAAGATGAAGTGATGATAAAGGGAGATGTTATTAAACAAAAAAGGTAAAGAGATGGCTGGAAATATATTCTGAATAAAACATTCCATTTTATTACCGTCCAAGAATGAATCAAATCAACAATAAACCAGCGATTGTACTTGTGGCAGAATGTCATACTAGTGATTTGAGATGGTAGTGAATGTTTCTATGTACAATCTTAGAAGAGTTTACATCTTGGCTGGAGTGCAGCCACAAAAGCTTATAGATTTTATAATAAAGTGCAGGGGAATGGATAAGTGGGTGTTTCATCAGTTTGTTCTGAGTGTCAGAATTTACAGGCCTGTAAATTGGAATAAGACTGTGCATAATTAGTCTGTTATCCCTAGAATAATTGGGGGCTGGGGGGAGAAGCAACATTTAACTAGTAGCCTAAAGCAAAGAGTTCTTGCTTTATGGGTTTGGCTCGCATAATTTTTGTTCTCTGTGGTATATAAAGAAGCAGCTGCTCAGATTCAGAGCTGACATTGTCTTTCATGGTTAGGATTACCTCCAGTTTTTGCTTTTTTGCTGCATGGACCAAGCCTCTGCAAAAACTAGTATTTTTTTCTCTGAATTGTACATTTGAAAAGTGCACCCTTCCAGAGATAATTCCAGAATGAAATATGGATTAGATCTAGTTCAGTATAAAATTGGTTTGGACATTTTTAGGTAAGTTTTATGTCTAGGTTCCTATATTCTGTTCCTCTTTCTAATCTTAGATTTCTTGGTTTTCCTCTTGAAGTTGCGTTTGATTTGTTCCACCCTATGCTTCGTCTGCAACAGTGAGATACACTCAGTTTGTATGCAGTGAGTTTTGAGTTGTGCCTGTTTCTGCTTAAACTTACACCGGTACTTTGTTGAGTATGTGGGATGCTACAGGCAGATACCTAGGATTGCTGTGGCTCCTGTGCTGCTCTGTATGCAGGATGAGAGCAGAACTGGTAGAATCACAAACACATTTACAGAGCAAGGAGACAGAAAACTTCTTCAGCTGGTCAGGTGCAGTGAGAGAGGTAGATGAAAATGTAGCATAGAAGAATGACACCTAGAGGTATATAGCAATGAACTGAATGGTGTGGTATCCATGTTTGTGGAAGCCAGTGACTATTTTTTCTCTTCAGTAATCTTATTGTAGGAATATGCACTTAAAACTATGTCTTTTTTTGCTCTCTGGCATGGTGGTCACCTCAGTAGATGCTGTTGTGTTTACTCCAGTGTATGAATGCTCACCTTCCTCCCCCTGGACCTCCCTTATGCTCAACTTCTGTAGCCACATAGATGAGACATCCGCTTGGAGTATTTGGGTTTATCTGTGTTGAGAGCCTCTACTTCCAGGCAGGAAAGAGTTTTTTAAAAAACAAACCTACGCCCAATGAACTTGGAAGAAAGCCATTGGGGTGGAGAAGAGAATCTGATGTGGTGGGATTACGAAAGGCAACTCTGACTTGGAAGATAGGGTTTTGTAAAATTTTCTTGTAACAGTAGGAAACCATAAAGTCTAAAAATTTGGTGTATGTACAGCTTTAGTGCTTGAGCACCAGAGGCTGGTAAAGAAATACGAGACTAAAGGCAGCTGAGTTTGTTGCCCTGTGTGAGGGAGAGATTTGGGTTTGTTAATAACAAAAAAAAAAGTCTTCTGGTTGATTGAAGGACTCCTGCTATTAATAATGCCTGGCCTGAGTGGCTTGGGTGAGAATGAGAGTATTGACTCTGTGGAAGTAAACAAGAGAATATAGGCATGCAAAGCAAATAGTCTACTAGCATCTGATTTTTGCAGGGTGCTGCTTATTTGAGTGAATGGCCCATTCTTTGCCTTATGGATGTTTGCAGGATATGCTTTAAAAAGCTAAAAAAATTCAACTTTGTAAATGTCTGCATTTCTCATTCTTGAAATGATGTCTAGAGGCTTGCAGTACTATCAGTCCAAGCATTAAAAAATGGGAATTGATTTTCTTTCTATTCGCTTCTCTGAGTAGTGTAAGAAGATAATTAAAAAAAACCAACCAACCAACCAACAACTTTTTATTTACACATTTGAATCTGATGAGTTTGTCAAGGTCATGTTTTCAAACTTTCTGTGGTAACAGTGAGGATTACAGCCAGGCCTGGAGTAAAATGTTGCTAAGAATGAGAAGTGACAATGTCTTACCAGGCTGGTGGCTGTTGACATGAAAAGCAGAAATTCAGAAAGCAGCATTGTGAAATGTCGAAAATTTCTGCTTGCCCATAGTACTGTCATCTCTGAGGTGAGTTTATGCTAGCTGTCTTCTACCTAGACCTCTGCTTTATCAAACACTTCACTTAGTAAAATGAGGTACTGGTCTGCACAGTGCTGACTGTGCAGTGACCCCTTCTCGTGGGCTGCATGGCCAAAGGAAGTAGCGAATAAAATAGGAAATTCAACGATGTTTAGCTAGTGTAGCAGAACCAGGAAGATGCATGAGACACTAATAATCTCAGTGAGATAGCAGCTGGTAGTACAGTTGTCAGTAAAGCAACAACAAGGTGGTACTAGGAATACAACTCCAACAAGGCCAGCTGTAATATGTCAGTGTAGCAAATCGTTAAAATGGGAAGGGCATTTGAGACATTATACAAAACCCCACTGAGGTGAACAGAAGCTTCATCAGACTTCTAATCAGATCAATGTCAGACAACCCTGTGCTGCAAAGTGAACTTAATTTGTAGGTAGGAAGCATGGAAAAAACCTCACTTGATAGAAAGTTGCCTACAGTAATCAATAAAGACAGTCTGAACAAATAATGGATTTGGTTACTTTGATTTTCTCAGGAAGTGATTAGATTAGCCCATGAGGAAAGGAAACAGATCAGGAAACTGACGCACTTCAAACCTGTTCTTCTGTTCTTTATAAGAAAAGTGGCAACTTACTGCTCTGATGTAGTCCCGATTAGAATTAGCCGCTACATTCCCTTCCTACCTCTTGCCATGTATTTTTACTGTGTTTAACACAAACAATAGGAGGAAGAGTTGGAGAGACAAATTTAATCTTATGTGATTGCACAGTAGAGTGCTTCCTGAAAGTGCAATAAAAATACATGGTTTTTTAAAAAAAATTTCTTCCTTTTGAATGTGTTTTCAGAGATAAATTTATGTCCCTGCATATGCAAACATCTGTTTTAATCTGCTGTCTTTCTCTGTGCAACTGTGCTAAAAGCAAAACTTTTTTGCGCATGTATGGCAATTAGAAGGAGCCTTGTCAGGGCAAAAGGGGAACTAAGGTTTAGGTGCAGCTCCTTCCCCTTGAAGATTTTATTATATTTAACTATGTACACAATTTAAATTACATAAGCCTCGCATCTCTCCTTCTTGAAGGGCAAAGAGCAGCATAGAAATTACATAGAATCAAAGGATCATTTAGGTTGGAAAAGACCTTTAAGATCATCAAGTCCAACCGTTAACCTAGCACTGCCAAGTCCACCACTATACCATGTCCCTAATCGCCACATCTACAGGTATTTAAAATACCTCCAGGGATGGTGACTTAACCACTTCCCTGGGCAGCCTCTTCCCATGCTTGACAACCCTTTTGGTGAAGAAGTTTTTCCTAATATACAATCTAAGCCTCCCCTGATGCAACTTGAGGCCATTTCCTCTTGTCCTATCACTTGTTACTTGGGAGAAGAGACCCACATCCACCTCTCTACAACCTCCTTTGAGGTAGTTGTAGAGAGCAACAAGGTCTCCCCTCAGCCTCCTTTTCTCCAGGCTAAACAACCCCAGTTCCCTCAGCCACTCCTCATCAGACTTATTCTCCAGACCCTTCACCAGCTTCGTTGCCCTTCTCTGGACATGCTCCAGCACCTCAATGTCTCTCTTGTAGTGAGGGGCCCAAAACTGAACACAGTATTCCAGGTGCGGCCTCACCAGTGCCGAGTACAGGGGCACGATCACTTCCCTAGTCCTGCTGGCCACGCTATTTTTGATACAAGCCAGGATGCTATTGGCCTTCTTGGCCACCTGGGCACACTGCTGGCTCATATTCAGGCATCTGTCAACCAGCACCCCAGGTCCTTTTCTGCCTGGCAGCTTTCCAGCCACTGTTCTCCAAGCCTGTAGTGTTGCATGGGGTTGCTGTGGCCCAAGTGCAGGACCTTGCACTTGGCCTTGCTGAACCTCATACAGTTGACCTCGGCCCATCAATCCAGCCTGTCCAGGTCCCTCTGCAGAGCCTTCCTACCCTCAAGCAGATCAACACTCCCACACAACTTGGTGTCACCTGCAAACTTACTGAGGGTACACTTGATCCCTTCATCCAGATGATTGATAAAGACATTAAACAGAACTGGCGCCAGTACTGAGCTCTGGGGAACACCACCTGTGACTGGCCGCCAACTGGAGTAAACTCTATTCACCACCACTCTTTGGGCCCGGCCATCCAGCCAGTTTTTTACCCAGTGAAGAGTACACCCGTCCAAGCCATGAGCAGCCAGTTTCTCCAGGAGAATGCTGTGGGAAATGGTGTCAAAGGCTTTACTGAAGTCTAGGTAGACAACATCCACAGCCTTTCCCTCATCCACTAAGCAGGTCACCTTGTCATAGAAGAAGATCAGGTTAGTCAGGCAGGACCTGCCTTTCATAAACCCATGCTGACTGGCCCTGATCACCTGGTTGTCCTTTACGTGCTGCATGATGGCACTCAGGATGGTCTGCTCCATAACCTTCCCCGGCACTGAGGTCAGACTGACAGGCCTGTAGTTCCCCAGATCCTCCTTCTGGCCCTTCTTGTAGCTGGGCATCACATTTGCTAATCTCCAGTCAACTGGGACCTCCCAAGTTAGCTAGGACTGCTGGTAAATGATTGAAAGGGGCTTGGTGAGCACTTCCACCAGCTCACTCAGTACCCTTGGGTGGATCCCACCCAGCCCCATAGACCTGTGTGTGTCTAAGTGGTGTAGCAGGTCACTAACCATTTCCCCTTGGATTATGGGGGCTTCATTCTGCTCCCTGTCTTCCAGCTCAGGGGGCTGGGTACCCAGAGAACAACTGGTCTTACTGTTAAAGTCTGTGGCAAAGAAGGCATTAAGTACCTCAGCCTTTTCCTCAGCCTTTGTCACTATGTTTCCCCCTGCATCCAATAAAGGATGGAGATTCTCCTTAGCCCTACTTTTGTTGCTAATGTATTTATAGAAACATTTTTCATTGTCTCTTACGGCAGTAGCCAGATTAAGTTCTAGCTGGGCTTTGGCCCTTCTCATTTTCTCCCTGCATAACCTCACAACATCTTTGTAGTCCTCCTGAGTTGCCTGCCCCTTCTTCCAAAGGTCATAAACTCTCCTTTTTTTTCCTAAGTTCCAGCCAAATCTCTCTGTTTAGCCAGGCTGGTGATCTTCCCTGCTGGCTTGTCTTTTGGCACACGGGGACAGCCTGCTCCTGTGCCTTTCAGGTTTCCTTCTTGAAGAATGTCCAGCCCTCCTGGATTCCTTTGCCCTTCAGGACTGCCTCCCAAGGGACTCTGTCAGCCAGTCTCCTAAAAAGGTCAAAGCCTGCCCTCTGGAAGTCCAAGGCAGCAGTTCTGCTGACCCTCCCTCCTTACTTCTCCGAGAAATCAAAAACTCTATCATTTTGTGATCGCTATGCCCAAGATGGCCTCCAACCATCACATCATCCACAAGTCCTTCTCTGTTCAGAAACAACAGCCCCAGTGGGGCACCTTCCCTAGCTGGCTCACTCACCAGCTGTGTCAGGAAGTTATCTGCCACACACTCCAGGAACCTCCTACACTGTTTCCTCTCTGCTGTATTGTATTTCCAGCAGATATCTGGTAAGTTGAAGTCCCCCATGAGAACAAGAGCTAGTGATCGTGAGACTTCTCCCAGCTGCTTACAGAATATTTCATCTGCCTCTTCATCCTGGTTGGGTTGTCTATAGCAGACTCCCACCATGATATCTGCCTTGTTGGCCTTCCCCCTGATTCTTACCCATAAACACTCAACCCTATCTTCACCAGCATTAAGCTCTAGACAATCAAAACACTGCCTAACATACAGAGCCACCCCACTGCCTCTACTTCTTTGCCTATCCCTTCTGAAGAGTTTATAGCCATCCACTGCAGCACTCCAGTTTTGCATGTCATCCCATCATATTTCCGTGATTGCAACTATATAAGTGTTTTCCTGCTGCACAATGGCTTCCGGCTCCTGTTTGTTGCCTGCGTTGGTGTGGATGCACTTCAGTTGGGCTATTGATCCTGTCATGTTTTTGGGGCAGAAGCCCTAATTCCTATGACCATTCTCAGGTGTTTTCGTGGTTTCTAACACATCCATAACCCTTTCGTCTGCTGCTGCGTGGATCTCCATGTCCTACCTCCACTGAGATGGCAGACCGAAGGACCTTGCTAACACACTGTCCCTCAAACATGGCGTGCACTCTCAAGGCTTATCTCTAGCAAGCCTGGTTTTATCTTTTTCCTTCCTTTTCAGAAACAAACTGTTTCAGAAGCAAACTCCGTGTTTGCAACCTGGATATTTATTTGTTTGGTTTTGCTTTTGTTTTTCCCTTGATTTGCTTAACTTCTTTCATTCCAAGACGCTCTTAGGTATTGTGCGTGAGTTGCTGTATATATTCATCCTGTCTAGAGCATTAGTTGCTGCATTTGCCGAGTTGACTGACTCTATTTGTCCCTCCTGCCACTGGGAGCACAGTTGCAGTAACACGGTTTAGCTCTTGTGACTGTGCGCTTGTGAGAGAGGAGGCTGTCTATCCAGACCTCCGGGGTTGCTTCTCTTCTAGCATGAGAGGAGGCAGTGAAATACCTGAACTGAGGGTGTCACTGAAGGCTGCTGCTGCTGAAAAACACAGCTGGTGTGAACTGGACTCTTGTCATCTCAGCTGTAGCTGTAGAGCCTTTGCTGCTGCTGCTGTGTGTCCGGTCAGCAGATCAGGCTGTGTAGTCGGGCCCCAGAGAAGGAAGGAGGCTGCAGCACTCCTCAGCAAATGGGTGAGGCGTTGGTCACGTGTGTAGTTTTCTTTTTTCTTTTTAAAATCTTTTTTGACTCAAGCTAGTAGGCATACAGTCTGCAGCCTAATGGGAAGATTTATTTTAAAGTACACATCAATGAAAACTGATTGTTGTGCCAGTATTTACCATTTAAGAGAGGTTGCACCACGTCAGCTACTTATAAAGAAATTGCAATTATGCAGTGATAGTTTATAACAGTAGTGCTTCATTAGTCTAAAATATCTCTGTGCATGTTCTAATGAGGAGCTTCAAACATTGTACAAACAGCACCTAATGAAGTTAATGCCACCCTTGAGAGCTGAATAACAGTAGACCTGTTTTTACAATTACATTAAGTGAAACTTGAAGACGTGAGAGTATTTGGGGAGGGTTAAAGGAACTCGGCTGATTTTGATCTAGTCTCTGTTACCAATTAATGATGAGTGTTTGAAAAGCCTATTCAAGCTGCCTGTGTCATTCAGATAAGTGAGGCAGGGAGAGCCTTCAAAACTTCAGCTCTCCAGTTTGACCAGCAATACAGGACTGTGTCCTTCGGATCCTTAATACTTCAAATGAATTACATAAAGCTATCGTTTGGCTCAATTTGCAGTAGGTAGCATTGCTTAGAGCTGAACCATGGTAAGTTTGGTCCATTCATCTCTGTATGCATTCCCCAGATGATGGTAACTGTGGTTAGGTTTTTAGCAACCTCATTTACATACCTGTTTTCATATTCTTACGGCAATTTTTCCTGTCCCTTGAATGAGACTGAACAAAATATAAAACAGATTAATGCAAAAAGTTGACAACTTGCAAGAAAAACATTTGTATTAATCATTAGTTTATGCAGAAACATGTTTGAAAATATAAGGAAGTGCTTCTAAAATCTGTACTAGATCTGGCATTATGCAACATGCATTTTGTACTTTCCAGTGATTACATAGGTTATAATTTAAAATCAGAGGAATTAGAATTTCTATCCAAACCATTGCTCTGTATTATTCTGTATTGAAAAATACCTTCTATAGTGAACAAAAAATACGAAAAGCTATCTAGTAAGCTAATAGCATAAGAAGCCCAAAGAAGTTGTTGATGCGTCCAGAACAATCTTTTATGTTTAAACCTAAGTATAGGTTTGTGGGTCAGTTCACTATGCCAAGCTATCAATTTGTTACTGGTAATATAATAGTACCGTAAGTGAACAAAGTCTGTTTATGCTTAAACAGGAGAAATAGCCCAGTGTTTCAGTAAAACTGGAAACAATACTACTAGGCTTTTCAACATCTAGCTTTAAATTCCTAACATTAGTTTTAATTACTAGCAATTGTAATTATAATAAATATTACCTATTAATTTGCTTCCTGAGTCATCTCATCTAGTAGTAAATTATTTGTGTTAAGGAAAGACAGAAAATATAGCAATTTTTTTTTTTGCTCACTTGCTAGTTTTGTTGGTAACCTTTAACATTTTTGTCAGTTTTATATCTAAAAGATTAAATTAAACCTTTGCAGTCATACTTAGAACCAACTTTGGTTTATAATCAGAATAATTACTTAGTTTAAGAAGTTTGGTTTTACGTCGACCATTCTAACGTATGTCCTTAAATGTCCTTAAAAGTGCTGTTAAAACTCACCGTTTTATACTAGGTTCTTTAGGTGTGATGGTAACTTTGCCTGTATAATAGAAATTTTCATCAGAAGGTTGCTTTCTCTGTATTGTTATTCAGGCAAGCTCTGGGTTTGTTCTTTGCCTACATATGTTCAACGTAACTTTTGGGTTCAGCCTTGTTTCTGAGCTTCCCCTCAGAAGCTAGAAAAGCTGGATTGTAATGTGATTCTTCACTGACCATCTGCAATTGCTGTCTTGAATTCTCCTCTAACTTTATTTAGGCCTTCAGCAATAAGACACCTGTTTTCTAAATTCTATTGAAACTGCTAATGATTATATCTCCACTGATTTTTATTACGACTCTTATCTTTTCTCATGCAGTCTGCTGTGCTTTATTGGCTTTGTACTTTCAACGCTTTTCTCCCTCCCCGCTTCAGTAAAGTTTCCCTACGACTCAACCCACTATTCCTCCCCTCGTAATCCTATGTGTGTATAACTCTTCTTTTTTTCTTCCCTTCCCTTCCCTTCCCTTCCCTTCCCTTCCCTTCCCTTCCCTTCCCTTCCCTTCCCTTCCCTTCCCTTCCCTTCCCTTCCCTTCCCTTCCCTTCCCTTCCCTTCCCTTCCCTTCCCTTCCCTTCCCTTCCCTTCCCTTCCCTTCCCTTCCCTTCCCTTCCCTTCCCTTCCCTTCCCTTCCCTTCCCTTCCCTTTTCCTTTTCCTTTTCCTTGTGTGTAACCTTCTTTTTCCAGGAGAAAATTACCACCTTTTGTGGTTCAACTGCCATTTTTACACCCAAATTTTCTGAAAATGCTATCTCCTTTTTTTTTTTTTCTTTCCCCCTCGTATGCCCTCAAGGGGTATGGAAGGGCATAGACTATGACTTCGAAATGAAGACAAAATGGAATAGGCCATCTGGAAAAAATAGTCTTTCTCTTTGTGTGCAGTGAACTTGTGACATTTATCAGTGTATAAACTGGAAAAAGTTCAAGAAACAAAAGGTCAGGTTCTGTTCCCTACAATGTAAATTTTTTTTTTTTACCTACAATGTAAATTATATTTTCTGTGTAAATTATTTTCAAACATGTTGACTGTTTCTTTGAAATAGTAAAGTAAGAAGCCTCTCCCATGGTATAATATAGTGTTTGGTTGAACAATACACATTATCACTAGAGCAGTCTAGGCCTTGAATTATTTTAGAGAACAACAGTTTAAAAAGAGAAAACACCTCTCCAAGCTTGTAACACTAGGACAAAGTTTAATTTTCTGATCTAATGTTGCCTCAAGAAAAGGTTGTGATGGAGCCACTCACACAGATGGTAAGGAGAAAGCTGATAAAATATTCTTCTGAAGCTTTATCCTATTTTCTTCTTCTTAAAAAAACCTGCTCCCCCAGTGAATATTTTCCTAGTTTTACTTTTTTTTCGTTCAAACCCAAATGTCTTAAATATACGTGAGAACAGCACCATCTAGTGGGTCCTGGCACCGCGGTGGCCTGCGCTGGGGGCGTTTGCTTTCCTCCTCCCGCTGAGCCAGAGTCAGGGACCCCAGGCCTGCAGCTCTCTTGCTGGTGCTGCAGCTACCACTTCCCGTTTGCTTGGGATGGCGGCTAATACAAATGATAAACTGCAGGTCCTGCAGTCAGCTTTGAAAACAGTACTGCGAAAATTTAATGCATGAATTTTCTACAGCTTGGGATGATTTCAGGGTACTTAATAATCCATTTATTTATTTGTTCTTAAAACTACTCTGATAACATTTCAGTTAAAGAGCATCCTTTACAAATATTCCCCATTTGAGAATGCTCTTGATATCTCTGTAGTGCACTTATTAATAGTAACACAGCTTTTCAGCGATGCTCTTTCTTGCAAAGAAAACTTTTTCAACGGTGATCCATTAGTCCTTCTGACTCTCATAAAGTGATGCCTAAATGCAGTTTATTTTTGCAAGAGTAGAAGTTAAAGCTACTTTAAGGGGTTGAGCCAAGAATGATGGAACAAATGAGGAAGTTGAGATCTGAAAGCAGCCAGATGTCAAAACAGGTGCTTGGGAATTTACTTGCTGTGGGTTATTTGCTAGTTTTAATGCAAAATGACAGAAAATAAGAAATTTCAAATCGAAGGAAATCTTTTATGTATTTTCTCTATAGAAAAAGTATGTTTATTATACTGCTTTTTAGTCAACGTTGCCTACATTCTGTGACAATATTGCATTTTCTACATCTGAGATTATTGGATAACAGAGTAGAACATGTGTCCACCTGGTATGAGTGAGTACTAGTGAGATCCTCCTACATCACCTGTAGCTCATTTGTGATGTGGATGTTTGTGGTTTGTTAATTATAAGGAAAGCTATAAAAGTTATGGTGAGTAATTCATACATTGCATAGTGGTTGTGGTGAATAGTAACTAACTTCTGTGAATTAATAGCTTGAGCCTTCAAAAAAGCGAAAAGGGGGGGAAAGGAAACACTTGGGCAAGCGTATTGTTCTGAGAAGGCTAGTTAGCTACCGAACTGCTGAGTCTGTGCTCTGCTTTAGCTTCATCAGCTTGCAGGGTTTAGTTGTCTTGTGCTTTTTTTTTCCCTCGGTCTTCTGGGTGGGTATTTCTCATCATCCAATTCATATACAAGAGCTTTAAAATATTAGGTGTTTGGTATATTAAATCACACATCTGAAATGAATTATGGAGAGCGACACATATTAGATCCTAATCTGATCTGATTGCAAAATGCAAAAGTTGAATATGTTCTGAATATCATGGGGAAAAAAGTGTAATCAAAGGAGGTTTAGCTCTGGAATCTGGATTTAGAAAGAAGAATTGTTTTTATGTATGCTAGAGAATTTATGCTCAGTCACAAACCCTTTGTGATAACTGTGTACTCCATAGCTTTTCTGCTTTCTGGAATACACTTGTTAAAATGATGAACGCTAATCCAGGCTGCCTCTTGTATGATACAAGCTTGCAGATGCAGATAATGCAGTAATCTGACAGTGGATCAAAGTTGGTGTGAAGGCTGTTGCCAAGCTTGCATTTGGAGAGGGCCCACTGATAACGGTGCTTCATTTGCTAGGATGGTGCACAGAAACATGAACAGGACATAGAGCCTACTTTATGTAGCTGAGAGATCTCGGGGAGTATTTCAGTGATCTGACTTCTGTTGCTTTTTCCCCGTAGCGATATACTTAATAGTGTGAAGCTCTTCACCTGTTTCACATGGAGTGTCCATCTTAGATTTCTTTGTATGCACAGATGCACTTATTCTGGTTATTACTTATTTCCTTCCTAGTTCCCCTTAGTGCTGAAAGATGAAGGAGTATGATAGTGGTAGAACATGTTGACAGACTGCTTCTCTGGCTGTAAACCTGCATAACAATCTTGCAACAATATTCCATTGGAAACACTAAGTTTGCATAGCTGAATGCAGCCCCACTTGAAGCTGGAGAAATAGGAGAGGTGACACAGTTCTAAAGCTGATGTAGAAGTACATACAATGCTGATTGCTATTAGCAAGGAGTACTTGAAATTACATGTGGAACTGAGTATGCATCTTGAATTCTGAAAATTCAATGGAAACTTTGCACTAGAATTATTTATGGGGAAAAAAAGTTTGTGCGATTTGCTTGTTTGGGTTTTGTATGTTTAAAAGAGCCCCTCACCCCCTGGCAAAAAAAGACCCCAGACTTGCTTTGAGCATCTTTGGAACCAAAAGTCTCTGAACAACGTTTTATAAATTACACTTTCTCAAAGGGGATGGATAGAAGCGGGATCAAAAGTATTAACTTTGCCATAAAATATGCTGAAGTGTTCTAGTTTACCTTCACTTCATCTACATATATCTGTTTATGAACCCATGGCTTTTGAAGACTTCTACAGTGTCTAACTTCATCTCCTGATCTGGAGACTGATTTTTTCTGCCCAACTTCTCCTCTAAGTAGCAAGTAGCTCTGCCTTTTGCATACAGATAGCCACATAGTCCATAGTCAGGGTTCTGGATTGCTAGAATTGCTAACTGCCTCTATTTGCACCATATTTACCTTAAACATTTTATACTTTTGCTTGTAAGAACAAGCTTTGTAGGCTTGAGAAACAGTACTACACAAACTAAAATAAGGATTGAATGTGCTTGAGCTCTGTTTCATCGTAAGCGCTAAATTTCATGGTTTAGTTATACAGATATGGGACCAATCATCATTTTAGTGGACATTAAGCGTGTCTTGGCATGGTTCCTTTGACCTCAACCACAGCAAGAGCATTGAGGCTGCAAGAAACTTTGCTGCACATTTTCCTAATCTGGCTATTAGTATATTTTTTTCCCTCTGTTAAATTGCATCCTTATTCTTGTAGGTTTCCTTCTCTGAGTTTTTCACAGGTTTTGTTGAAAAGAATAATATGTTAGGGGTATTTAGAAATCTATTTAAAAAATAGACACAAGCAAGTGCTGTATTGATCAGGAGAAATGTACATGTTTGTCAGTGAATTATAACAGCAATTTGAAAAAGAGCATTTTTCAGTCTGTAACCTATCTGTATATAACAACTGTGGAGGGAGAAGAAGCTCTCAAATCAATCTGAACTGCTTCGGTGGACTATTTTTTTTTTTTTTTTTTTTACTATCTAACTGATGAAACAGGTTATATATGCATGACACTCATCCTAGTTTGTTTTGTGATTTAACTTGATCTTAAGTGTTATGTTAGGGATGTGAAGAATGTATTCAGTTTGTCATGCACTTAAAGGCATATCTGGAATTCCTGGTTTGCACACCAGCTAAGCTCTAACAGCAAATTAATTTTCTGGCTGAATTACTTTGAAAAAGTGTATATTTAATAGCTTACCTCCTGAAAGCATGCACAGCACTTACTTTGACAGCTGGTTGTTACAAATGCCTAAGGGAAAAACCCGTTTTTTCAGTAAGTAAAAACCCTGCATTTTTTAAAGCAAGTAAACTCGTACAGTTTTAAATATTTTAAGTTTTTGGGATTTTTTTTTTTTTTGTGTCTATTTGTGCTACCCAAAACTACACAGGAACACTTTGAAAGCAGCTTTTCAGCTTGTAGGAGCTTGCAATCCTATCGCAACTGAAGAAGAGAATATTTCGTATCCTTTTGATTCTTTTCCTGAGGAAGGTAGTTCTTCAGATATTTCAGTGTTGAAAATAATGTCTCATCCCCTGCGACTTTTGTTGTTGTTATGGTAACAACTGGATATGCTAGTGCACACTAGGAAAGACTCAGAGATGTTTTGATTTCATAGCATGCTTGATTTTATTGTACAAAGCCTCTGTGTGCAGGAAGGCAGAAGGGTTTTCAGCACACTCCCCGCAACAACCATTCGCAAGAAAAAACTATTAATTTTGGTAATGCTTCCCATGTTACTTATTGAATAGACTTCATTCTAATAAATACAAAACTCTTCCCTCATCTGGCAGTCAATCAAAATGCAGGCATTTGTGTGCTGTTGGAAAACTGGCCTGTCAACTCATCCCAAACCATGGAAATTAAATCCAAAGTGTGCAGGTGATACGTAATCTCCAAGGCCTGTTATAAAGCTAGATAAAGCTGCTAGCTGAACATGCCTGTGTTTACTTATCCTCAGAGGAGCTTCAGCTGGTGTATTATATTCATGATGCCTTGCTTTCATTCCAGGGTTCAGACTACCCAGTCTTTCAAAGGTAAAAGAGGCTGTTGGTGAAATGTGCAAGGACTGCAGCCAAGAAAGCAAAGTTGTCTTGGCCTGCATTGCTTATACTGGGGGTATATGGCAAAGGTTGCACTGGGTCCTGTGTTGCCTTTTATTTTTGGGGGGCACACCATCAAAATGCATGCCTGCCCTGTGAGGCTTTGGCTTTTATTCTTGATAGCTCATTCAGTCTCTGTATAGTTGTTTTGGTTCTTTTAAGAAAAAATGTTGTGCTCTTGCTGTACTTAACAGACCAGTTGTCTTCGCAATTTCACATGTAGAGTTTCAAATGCCATTCTAAACTGAGCTAATGACTACATGATCAAAATGTTGGTGTATCTGAAGATACAGCTAATACTGAAAAAGGAGTTAAAGAACTTGAAAGATGTTTTCTTTTTTTTTAATAGTCTACACAAATTTAGGGTTTCTATGATTCAAACATGTTTTTATTTAATCAACTAGTTCTATAGCTTGAATGATCAGGAAGGGGCTTTCATTTTGTCAGAAATTAAGGTGCAAACAACTGAGGCTTGTCAGCAAAGTACTCTTCGCATTCTTGAATCTTCATATTGTTTGGACATGATTTCAACAAAATAGTAGGAGACAGAAGAAGACCCTTCTGCATAGCTGCATACCCTAAACCGCGAGAACCATTTGTAAATTTCCAAATTGACTTTATTCGGATGCCTAAATGCTGTAGTTTTGAGTATGTCTTTGTCATTTTAAGTATCTTCTCAGGATGGAGGCCTGTCCTTGTAAACATGTGGATGAAACAACTGTTGCAAAAAAAATTGCTGAGAGAACTATTCCTTGCTTTAATATTCCCCTAATGCTAGAGACCAATAAGGGGACCCATTTTACCAGACAAATAATGCAAAAAATTTGGGCAGCCCCAGAAATAGAATCAAGGTGTCATTGTGCCCATCATCCCCAATCCAGTTGGGCTGCAGAGAGGAAAAAATCCCATTTTTAAACACAGTTGCCAAAAAATTGTGCAGAGACTGGCCTGAAATGTCTGCATGTGTTACCTGTCCCACTGATGTATATGTAAGAAGCACTGTGAATAGAAAATATGGGCTGTCACCTCATGAGATTTTAATGGGCAGACCCATGTGACTGTCTCACCCAGCACCCCCTACAGTCAAACATCAACTAACAGATAACGCTCTTCTGAAATATTGTTAGCTATTAGTGAAATGTTTAAAGCCTTTCCAAAAAACACTGAAAGATGTTTTACCATAACTCACCAACTGAAGTCTGTCACTCATTGAAATCAGGAGACTGAATCTACATTTAGGTATACCAGTGAGAACATGTGCTTCAGCTGCACTGGAAGGGACCTTATTGGTACTGGTAGTTACTTATGCTGCAGTCATGTGCAAGGGCCTGATTGATGGATCCATGCTTCCCAAGGTAAAAGGGTCACACCATCTTCAGACAGAATGCAGAGCACGTCACCTGTCACAGCAGAGCTGGATGATCTGGATGAACTTCCTTTGATCAAATGTCAACAGAAGTACAGTGTACAGCCCTGCAAATAGACTTTGATGACTCTGTTATCATCATCTGAACTTGTTGATTGTTTTTAGAAATTGTAGCTCAGGGTTTTGCATTTGAGTTTATGTTATTACTGGTCATATGCTAACCTGTAAGAATTGTTATATGGTAAGACCTTATGGAATGAAAGATTGTGAGGGGTATGTGGCTCTAAGGCCCACAAGATACTGCCTGTTCATTGGACTGGCACTTGTACATTAAAATGTTTTCGGTTTTTTCTTGGCATTTCAGTACATCCAGACCTCTCCTGGAAAGACAGACACAACTTACCCCAGCATACCAAACAAAAGATAAAATGCTCTCTGTAAAGTACTTGTTATTTGAAAATCTGGTTTCCACCAGTCTGCATTATAATCAGAATTAAAAAGGGCTATCATAAGTATATCTGCTGTAATGGAAGAGGTGGGTAATGCCATTTCAGCCTTACAGTTAGAGGTACAACAAGCAGCTCATGTAGCCCTGCAAAAGAGAATGGCATTTGATTATGTGCTTGTCACTCAATACTAGTACTTGCATACTAGTTAACACCACTTGCTGCACAGATGCAGACCAAGATCAGAGAATAGAAATGGACAAACATAAAATTTGAGGTAACGTTCAGATACTGCATGAAACACCTGGTGAAAAACCTTTTTGACTGGTGGTGATGGCTCCCATACGGGAAAGGATGGTGAGAAAAAACTACTTAAGACAGCATTGAAGTACAATTTGTTGAGTTTATTAACTTTATTGCCTGTGCATGTATTAGTTCAGTTGATCTTACGATGTAGCAATTGGTATGTAAAAGTATAGAGCATGGCAAAAAGCAAGCAGAGGCCGGAACAAAAATGGTGAATATGTTAGAGGATAAAGAAGATGAAAAGAAAGAAGTGCTTGCAGTAATGACTATAAATGATTATAAAACCTAGAGGCAGGAATGAATGATGGGACAGCATGGCCCATGCGGTGATCAATCCTGGACTCCCACAAGTCGTGGGCTGGGTATCTGCAGCCCTTCTACCATACTCTAGATCTCTAAGAGAAAGAGATCTATATCTGAAGGTGACTGAAATTAAGCTGTAAACAAATGAAGAAGGGAGCAAAGGGAATAAAACTACATGAGGCAAAGCCAATGTTTTTGGAAATGGAAGTTGAGAGCAAGAAGCATAAGGAGGAATTTGAAAGGCTTGCAGTAGTGAATGTGTGTGGGTAATAACTGCTTATGAGAAGAAGGAATATGAAGGGGAAATTCAGATGGTAATTGCTGAGGCTGAAGGGCAAGAAGGCCCAGCTACAAGAAGGGGTTAAGCTGGCAGGAAGCAGGGATGCCAGAGATGGGAATCCCTGTAAGGGAGTGAAGTTTCCCTTAGTGATGAGATAACAAACGGCCCCAGCTTTGTCTTGTAGGCATCCTGGAACAGGAGTGCTTAGGGGCCACCTCTGGGTAGCAGAGCTGGGGTGGGAGATGGTCCTAAGGCTGGGCTGAGGTGCCCCATGCAAATACTCACGGGATTGGTGCTTGGGAAAAGCATTTCCACACACAGCTGGAGAACCCAGAGGTAAATGCAGGAGGCCAGAAGGCAGCTATTCAGGGCACCACACAGCCAAGGCCAAGCAATGTCCAGAGGAGGAGACACCCCATAAACCCAGCAGGCTGGGCACTGGCTGCAGCCCCAACCCTGCCCATCACAACTCTTGATCAAACAGGCTCTAAGTGGGAGCTCCAAAGCCACCACTACAGCAAAGAGGGGCAAGGACATTTGTGCATGTGGGAGAGGTGCCCAACTGGATAACCTCCACAGTGGGGCACTTCGATGCCTAATACTGCAGCCTCCCTCCTTGGCTGCCAGCTCCTACAGCCAACGGGACACAGCACTGCCCTGGCATTGCCTACAACATTTCAACACAGTTGGATTGACTGCTTGACTCTCAAGTCCAAACACCTGGATATGACAAGCAACAACCACTATTCAGCAGCTTCTTCTCTTGCTGCTGCAGCATGCCAGGACACGGGCACCAGGCTGTGATGCCACCTCCATGCAGCACAGGTGTCACGGTGACGTTTGAGAACTTCATCTTGGCACCTGCAGCCAGCTGGTGCCAGTTCATTGGCGCTTGCTGTCTGGCAGGACTAAGCCCAGCTGCCCAGGGAAATGCCTAGAGCTAGGCACCACTTTGGTCTAACCCTGACAAGAGAGTTTGAAAGGGAGCCCTCTCCAGGAGAACTATCATCTGCTTCTGCTCTGGATGAGCTCACTGAGTTGGCAGACCCAACTTCTCTTGTCCCTCCAGGATGGGACAAAAGAGTACCTTGTGATGCTGATCTAGTATCCCTCAAGGACAAAATGCATTTCCAAGCGTGCGAAGAGGACCACAGCACCAACATAATCCATCCCATTTCTTTGGAGGAGACCTCTGGTGAAGCTGATGACTTCACACCCCTCGCCTTTACAAAGAAGGTCTGCAGAATTGTCCAAATCCACTGGTTTCACTCCATTCGGTGGGTTGATGACAGCATCTGTGTTGCCACTGACAAGAAAGCCTTCCTAAAGTAAAGTGCTGGCATGGAGAGGACCTTGCAGAGTTTTTGAAACAGACAGCATGAAAAGCTTCCTTTGTCAGCTCCACCTCTACGGATTCACAAAAGTACAATGCAACTCCGAAACATCCGACTCGCTTGATGAATTTCTGGCAGAAGCAGCAGCAGCACCTTCTGCACACAGCAAGGTACATCACTTCCCCTGCACATGCACTGACTCTCAGAATGATTCTGGCATGAGAGCTTCACCTTCCAGTAACATAAGCGTTGGCAATGGAGGAGAGCAGGAGGAGGGCAGGAAATGTTCTGAGATTCAGTTCTTTCTCGGGTCTTTTCTCAGGTGAGAACTCAAGGGTGACCATTACTTAACAGAACCAGAGCAAAACCTTTTGGCCAGCCTAAGCTTTAGCTTTCAGATGCCCAGTAGCCCTTTTCACATTGGTCTTTTGCCACTACAAGGCTCAGATCTCCTGTCTTGGTCATCTCAGATTTTCCCATCTCCCCAGGCTGGCAACTGACTCTTCTTCTTTTGCATGTTTTAGTTACTCTTCTGCCACAACCCCAACTTCAAGAGAGATGATCCCCACCTGCTTGAGAGGTGCAAGCAAAGAGTTGGCCGCAAGAGGAGAGCAACAGCTGCATTTTCACCGGGGCTGGCTTTGAAGGAAAACCGCCCCACAAGAAGCCCAGAGGTGCAGCCTGCGGGGGCAGCCGCTGCTGTCAAGCCTCATTGACCCCTCCCTTTCACCAGCACAGCGCAGCCAGGCCCCGCCTGGCCTCCAGCAGGCTGCTTCTGCTGCTCCTGCTCCTTCGCCGAGCCACGCCATACCTCCCATAAACAGCAGGACACCTTTCACACCAGGGCTGGGGCTTCCCACATTTCCACCCCTGCAGCCAGGCGCAGCAGCTCTGCAGGCCCCCGGGGCTGCCCTGCCTCCCTTCTGGCACCCGTGGTTTCCCATGGCTGTCCGTGCTGGCAGCAGCCTCTGCTCTGGCCATGCCAGGGCCACCGCATGCCCAAATCCCAGCCGCCCCTCACTGCCCGACTTGCACCTGCAGCCCAAATCCCCATGTCCAGGGGAAGAGCCACCCCACAATCCCAGCAGTATGGGCACTGATTGCAGTCATCACCATGCAGCACAGGTGTCACGGTGATGTTTGAGAACTTCACCTCGGCACCCGCAGCCAGCCGGTGCCAGTTCATTGGCGCTTGCTGTCTGGCAGGACCAAGCCCAGCTGCCCAGGGAAATGCCTAGAGCTAGGCACCACTTTGGTCTAACCCTGTCAAGAGAGTTTGAAAGGGAGCCCTCTCCAGGAGAACTATCATCTGCTTCTGCTCCAGATGAGTTCGTGAGTCAGCAGACTCAAATTCTCCTGTCCCTCCAGGATGGGACAAAAGAGCACCTTGTGATGTTGATCTAACATCCCTGAAGGACAAAAAGCATTTCCGAGCATGCAGTGATGACCACAGCACCAACAGAGTCCCATCTCCTCAGGGGAGGCACAGGTAAAAAAAAACCCACTAATATATCTCCTTGGATCAGGGACTTATCCAAGCACCCTTGGAGACAAGGATCTCTTGCATCACTGACAAGTGGGCTGGCTGACCCTGTGTTGTCCTGTCCAGACAACTGTTTATAAGCAGGATAGTATGCTATTTATCTAAGGAGATGTGCATTTCCATTAGGTACATTATTTACAGAGCTGAGTGATGTTTGTTCCCCTATATTACACCAATTTCCCCTGTAATACTTGGTTCTACTGCTGGGCTCCCTGGTGCAGTTAAATCTCTGTGAAGTGAGGCTATTCCTTTGCAACTGCACATTTCCCTTCTCTACCGGATTCTTCAGAAATTTGGAAATTCAATTTGTAGAGGGCTCAGAATTGCCTGATCCTCTCAGGTTTCCTCCTGCTTTATAGCCAGTATCATTATTGATTTGATAGGTGAAGTGATTTGTTACTTACAGGAGGTCTTGTACTTTGGTAAACCTCTCTTTTCATCTCCCAAACTCCAAATCCCAGTCAGAAGTCCTGTAGCTTGAGCCGTTTACACTTCCTACTGTCCTTGTAACGTTCTGCAAAAACCTCTTCAATCCAATGGTTCCAATTAACTGAAGGATTGACTAGCACAGGTACTGTTTGGGTGCCTGCATAAAGCTCAAGAGGTTGGTTACGAATTTAACACTGTAGGCACGTTAGCAAAGGATCAGTCCCCTATCACATAAGAATTATATACGTGTAATCTGGGAAATACACACAACTTGACCAAATCCTGCTGGCTACGAAACTGTGATGGGATGTTAGAAGCACAGCTGCCTCCTCCAGGAGCCCTGGCCAGGACCTTCCTACCTGGCTGCTGGAGCCCCTGGGGACCCAGGGCTGGCTCCGCTTTCTCTGGGCTGGCTGCCGCTTTCCTGGGTGCAGGCTCTCCCAGGAGGGAAGCTGAGCACTTATCCCAGAGACACACACAGAGGACATACATAGGACACTGGGACGGCTGGCCACACAGACTGCCACAGTCCAAGTGTTGTGGTCAACAGCACCCACGTACAGGATTTACATAAAACATAAACATATACACATTACTCTAGATTTACAAGCACATGGACATTTGTGGATCCTCTGCATACCAGCATGGATCCTCCTGTCCTTTTGGTATCCCTGCATGGATCTCAGCCCTCTTTTAACTCTGCACCACCAGTGTCTGGCATCACCAGAGGATCAGGATACGGGGGTAGGACTGGTGCAGTAGCAGCAGGTATTAAGCGTGGGTAGCGAGATTTAGGTGCTACAGCTGAATTTTTAGAAGGAATCTTACTTTTCATCTAATTTTATCTTTTCAATTTGTTCTTTCATTTTTGCATGGTTATCTTGGTAAGCTAGCTGTAGTAGATTTCTGCTGGCAATTGTTCACCTCCTCGTCCCACAAAAACCGAGCATCCATTTGTCTCGGTTTATTGTCCTCGAGGCAATGGCGAAGAGAAGTTAATTTATCCAGATCAAAGGTTCCCTTGTCTGGAAATTGCAGTTCTGGTGTGGCACAAGTGTAGCCCTTCCACTGGTGGGCAAGTTGGACCGACCACTTGCCCCCATGTTTTCCCAATTGTGTACCATAATTGTGGCATGTGGGGCCTAACAGGCTTTTAGGATCCGGACAGAAGGAACCTTGACTCATTTTCCCAACTGGTTTTCAACTTTTCTCAGTAAGGGAGTACAGAGCTAAGGCCTGCGCATGGCAAAGAGATAGAAGGAGGGGTTTGGGCATCCCCAAGAAGACAGAGCTTTGACTCGATCCCTTCAAAGTGAAAAGCTTTCAGAGCCTAGTCTCATTCGGCTTCTGGGCCCTTATAAAACGGAGGGAGCACAAAGGTAAGTCCTGTACATGGCACAGGGACAGAAGAAGAGGTTCGGCAAAGGGGTAGGAGGGGAGGTCTGGGTGTCCCCAAGAAGACAGAGTTGCAACTTTATCTCCTCAAAACCTGGACCCAAACACGAGACGACTTGTCATCACCCACAGAGATGTCTCCAGAGCACGACCCGAGCTTTCAGAAGTCTCACAGCTATCCTACCCTCATTTGGCTAAACTAGCCATTTCCTTACTGGCCTGGGCTGACACACTGAGATGATTCATCATCACCCATGGAGATGCCTGTGCAGCATGACCCAAACTTTCAGAAGTCTCAAACTTGTCCTACTCTCATTTGGCTAAACAAGGACCTTTTTATTCTGTTTCCCCTTGATTTCCCCCCTTCCTTTATATTATAAGCACAAACTAAAATAACATGGGGTTTGCTTACCACTGATGTGATGGCCAGCCAGGAGACGCGGTAAGGGGAGAAGACCACATGCAACTGAGATTTTCAAACGAGGATCTCTTACCTCTTGTGGCGGCACTGCGTTGAGTCTCCCCCACCAATTCCAGTCTGGTCGCTTCTGCCAGTGTACAGCAGTCCCACTCCTGACACCAAACTGTTGGGGAATTTTTATTGTATCTCTCAAGGTGAATTAAACACATTTTTGTGCTTAAATATATATATTTAAAAAATTGAATGAACAATGCATTGGGCAGAGCCCTACCACAATAAGCGGTTTTAAAGAAGACTGCACAGATGTGTCACCAGCAGATTCCTTACATACTCTTGCACCAGCACCAATCTTGTGAGTGTTTGCATGGGGCACCTCAGCCCAGCCTTAGAACCATCTCCCACCCCAGCTCTGCTGCCCAGAGGCAGCCCCTGAGAACTCCTGTTCCAGGATACCTACAAGACAAAGCTGGGGCTGTTTCTTAATCTCATCACCAAGGGAAACTTCACTCCGTTATAGGGAGTCCTTCTGTCTCTCACATCCCTGCTTCCTGCCAGTTTGACCCCTTCTTGCAGTTGGGCCTTCTTGTCCTCCATGCCAGATCATTTCTCAGTTGCAAATTACCACCGCTGACCAGTTACAATTTGAATTTCCCCTTCACTTATTTCCACTTTTTCCAACTGAAACAGTTTGTAGTATCATCTGTCATTTTTGCTGCATGCGAGTACCAGATCAGTGTTTCATAGTGCCTAACTGGGGAGCTCTAGGCATGGTAGGGCAGGTCCACCCTTGACTGGATAGCCAGGTAGGTGCAATGTTTATTAATTACCTAAGTGCTGTTAGTATGACAACGTAAACAATCTCCTGCCACTGTAGGTACCCACATGTTCTCAATCAAGACTTGAGGAGTGACAGCAAATCAGCCTAAAGGTATTCTTTTTTTGTGTGTGAGCATCCCTAATCTGCCCAATCCCTAGCAAGTGGAAAATGATTGGTACTCTAGCTGTGTTGTCATAGGGCCCTTCAAGAGTTGGAAACCATCCTCCTTTGGATTTGTCTCTCACCAAGTGAGGGAAGATTTATTCTAAGCTTTTGTCCTTGGCTGTTTTCGAAGGCTACCCAAATCTGATTAACCTGACCTACCGTAGTTAATTGAAAGACAAGGCAAGACAAAGCAGAGCTGACTTCATGTGATAGATTTTTGGTAGTTAGTAATTGGGACCATTGTGACACATTACACTGAAAACAAGTGAATGAGGGAGGGCACCCCATGAACCTGTCTGTGCTGTGGACAGCCTCTCTTCCCTCAGGAGACCTCGGTACTGTGTGTGACACTGGACGCTCTGATGGATGGAGCAAGTGAGGGTGCCAGCAACAGTTCCTGTGTTAAGTGTTAGTAAAGCTCAATTTCTTTCTTGCCTTTTTTCATTATAATCTAAATACAAATAGAAGTTCTGCTAGTTCCTTCCCACACCCCAGGGGATATTCTTGTGCACCCGTGGGGTTCGTGTACCCCGCATTGGAGCCCACAGGCAGAGAACTCAAGTGAGGCACAATCAGCATGTCCTCTGCAGGAGACCACTTTACAAAGCCAGAAGTCTTCAACACTTGGCTCAGTACAAACGACGTTCCCAGCTCTGGCTTAGCATTTTTAACAATGATTTTGTCAGGTATGTTTTGGTAGGAAGTGTGTTTCCACCTGTGGACCTTACTAGAACTAGTGTTCCCACCTAGGTTTGCTTCCATATGACTTTATGCAAGCTGTCCAACTATACTGAAGATCTCCAAGTCCTTCTCCTTCTCTGCTCTCAATCCATTCATTCCCCAGATACTGGGGATTGTCCAGACCCAGGTGCAGAACCTTGCACTTGGCCTTGTTCGACTTCGTGAGGTTCACATGTGCCCATTCTTCAAGCCTGTCAAGGTCCCTCTGGATGGCGTCCTTTCCCTCTAGTGAATGAACTGCACTACTCAGCATGGTGTCATCTGCAAGCGTACTGAGGGAGCACTCAATCCCACTGTCTATGTTGTTGATGAAGATATTAAATAGTATTGGTGCCAGCAGGGACCCTTGAGGGACACCACTTGTTACTGGTTTCCACTTGGACATTGAGCCATTCACTATAAGTCTTTGGAAGCAGCCATCCAGCCAAACCCTTATCCATCTAACAGTCCATCCATCAAACCCCTCTCTCTCCAATTTAGCAGTAAGAATATTGTGGGGAAGCATGTATCAAAGGCCTAACAGAAGTGTAGGCAGATGCCATCCATAGTTCTTCCCTGGTCTACTGATGCAGTCACTCCATTGTAAAAGGCCACTAAATGAGTCAGGCATGATTTGCCCTTGGTGAAGGTGTTTTGGATGTCTCTAATCATCTCCCTGTCTTCCATACATTTCAACATGTCTTTCAGGAGGATGTGTTCCATGATCTTAGCGTGCACAGAGGTGAGGTGAGTGGTTGGTAGTTCTCAGGGTCCTCCTTTTTACCCTTTTTACAAATGGGCATGATGCTTCCCTTTTTGCGGTCACTGGGGACTCTGCCTGACTGCCATGACTTTGGAAATCTGATAGAGAGTGTTTTGCCAACTACATCAGCCAGTTCCCTCAGGACTCTGGGCTGCATCTCATTTGGTCCCATGAACTCAGATATGTTCAGGTTACTCAGGTGGTCTTGAACCTGGTCTTCTCATATGCTGGGGGGGGCCTTCATTCCCCCAGCCCCTGCCTTGAGGCTGAGGGGCTTGAAAGATGTAGGAAGACAGATTACCACTGAAAACGGAGGCAAAAAATTGTTGAGTAGCACAGCCTTCTCCATGTTGGTTGTCCCCAGTTCTCTTGTTTATTTATGGGGGGCGGGTACATTTTCTTTAATCTTTCTTTTCTGGCCAGTGTACCTGTAAAAGTACTTCTTCTTTCTTCTTTCTTCTTATTCTTCCTTCTCAAATTCAGCTCCAAGTCTTCCTTAGCTTTCCTGATCCCATCCCTATACATCTGGGCAGTGTCCCCATATTTTTCCCAGGAAACATGTGCCTGCTTCCACTACCTGTACATTTCTTTCTTCCACTTGAGTTTGACCAGGAGGTACTTCCTGAGCCGTGCCAGTCTCCTGCCTTCCTTGCCCCATTTCTTACACGTGGGAATTGAGAGCTCTTGCGTTCGTGAGAAACGTCCTTCAAGAGCTCCCAGCTCTGTTCAGCTCCTTTGTCCCTGAGGGCAGTTTCCTAGGGGGTCACATCCACTCATTCCTTAAACAACAGAAAGTTTGATCTCCTCAGATTCAGCCTCCTGACTCTACTCTTTGCCCAGCCCATATCCTTCAAGCTTGTGAATTCCAGCAGGGCACTATCACTGCAGCCCAGGCTGCCACCAGTCTTGACATCTCTAGTTAGTGTGTGTTAGTGTCATTCTGTGTTAGTGAGCAATATGTTCAGTAATGCTTCTCCTCTGGTAAGGCTGTCTGTCACTTGGATTACGAAATTGTCCTTGAGGCACTGCAAGAGTCTCCTGGACTGCTTACAGCCTGCTGCGTCGCTTTTGCAGCAGATGTCAGGGTGACTGAAGTCCCCCAGCACGGTGAGAGCCTGCAAGCATGATGCTTCCTGTAGCTGAAGTAAGAACACTTCGTCAACAGGCTCCCCTTGATCAGGTGGCCTGTTGTAAGCAGCAGCAACAAGGTTTCCTTTATTGGCTTGGTCCCTCATTTTTCCCCCTAAGATCTCAACCTGTCCATCATTTTTTTTCGAAGTCAGTTCTGTGCAGTCAATCCATTTTTTGACATAGAGGGCAACATCCCCCCCTTGCCTTCCTTGCCTGTCCCTTCTGAACAGTTTATAGCCATCAATTGCAGTGCTCTAGTCGTGCAATTCATCCCACCCCGTTTCAGCAATCGCGATTAGGTCATAGCTTTGTAGCTGCACAACAGCTTCCAGCTCCTCCTACTTGTTATGCATGCTGCATGCATTGGTATAGAGGCACTTCAGCTGGGCTCCTGACCTCGTACCACTTTTTTAGAGGAACACACCCTAATTCCTTTGAGGCATTTCACAGGTGTTTCGCTGGTGGTTCCTAGTACATTAGCAGCCACTGACTCTTCTCTGTTGCTCAAAAGTCCATCCTCTACTGCTGCTAAATACAGTTTAAAGCTCTCCGTATAAACCTGCCCAGCTTGTTGGCAAAGATCCTGTTGCCCCACTTGGTCAGGTGAATCCCATCAGCTTGCAACAGACCCAGCTTCTCAAAGATAGTGATCCATGATCATAGAAGACAAAGCCTTGAGTACGGCACCAGCCCCACAGCCAGGCATTCACCTGTTCAATTCGTCTCCTCCTTCCTAAACCCGTTCCTCTGACTGGAATAGAGGAGAAGACCATGTGTGCTTGTGATCCTTTTAACGTTGCTCCAAGGGATGGATAGTCTCTCTGACAGTTCTGACTTGCCTCATTGCAGTATGACTGGAGCCTACATGGAAGAGCAGGCTCAGACAGTAATCTATAGGGTCACCAGGCTTGGCAGCCTTTCAGTGACATCATGAAGACAAGCTCTCTGGCAGGCAGCCAACCTGTCTAGAGAAGTTGTCTGGATGGCAAATGGGTGCTTCGCTTCCTCTCGGTAAGGCACCTCCAGTAAGTGATACTTGACGTGCTTTTCTGGTGTCACTGTTTCTAATGCAGGTATGTGGCTGGATCAGCTTGGCATGGTGGGCTTCCCATGGATCCTGTACATTGCTCACATGTTTCCCAATGTCCCAGAGCATCATGTCTGTTACATGGGGGCACTTCAGGGAAGGGGGAAAATTCTTCCTTCTACCCCAAGCAGAGACAAGGGACCAAATCTTCAACTCATGGGTTACTTCTGTCAGTCAGCCCGAGGTTAAATTCCAGCTTACCCTCCCCTTGTGCAGCTTTAAGGCAGGACTCTCGCTTTGAAACAAAATTCGTGGAGACTACCCTTTAAAATCCAAATCTCCCAACAGGTTAATTGGAGTTTCAGAGTGTTCCCGAAATAAAACTCAATAGCAACGGAGTTACTATTAAGCAGGCATCCTTTATTACAGCGCTGGGCAGCACTGGGGATCGCTCGACCATAAGTGCTCCAAGAAACAAGCAAGATTGCAGAGG
Source organism: Mycteria americana (assembly GCF_035582795.1). Classification (NCBI taxonomy): domain Eukaryota; kingdom Metazoa; phylum Chordata; class Aves; order Ciconiiformes; family Ciconiidae; genus Mycteria; species Mycteria americana. The sequence continues at coordinate 58,068,171 of NC_134396.1, forward strand.
TTATATGTTGCAAAATCATACATATTCGTAAGATTAATTTATATAAACATGAGACTTCTTGGAACTCATTAATATATGTAAATGTCTCTGACGCATGCGTACTTAAGTCCTTAGGTGGTCGTTAGGGATCCTCTGGTGGTCGTCGGAGGAAGTCAGTAGTCTTCATCACTCTGACCCCTGACTGAACTTTGTCTTTACATAGGCTCAGTCCATTTTGTCTTGCTCATACCCTCCTTGCATATCCAAAACTAGGTGCTTCTTGTGTAGTTTCTCCTTATCAGCCCTTTCCAGGGACACAGGGCCTGAAGAATTCCTTTTTATCTATCTACATTGCAACTATCTCAGCTAACCAAGGATTTAACACAGGCAAAGCATTCTTACTCTAATGATTAGGTCAAATAAAGAATGCTCGTTAGCAATTCTACTATCTAAGCTTCCTTACTTAAGGCCAACAATACTGGCAAGCTAGGCCAATTATCTGCGAAAGGGAAACTAAAAGGAAACATTGAGCAACCAAGATATTTACAACATTTCTTTTTGTCTTTGGGGATTTTAGCTCTTTTCAGCTTAGCCTCGGACAGCGCGCAATACCACGTATCAACCTCCTGTTCACATTCACAATCAAGCATCCAAGCCTGAATGTGATGACAAGTAATTCAAATGCTAGCAGATCTGTCACTTCTACTTAGTTTTGGATTCTCCTGTAAAAACAGGACATGGAAGCAGGGCAGGAAGGGAAAGAGAATGGCTTGCTGACAGTACTCTTTCCTGTGAATCCTAGGGCAGGGACTGATGCCAGGGCCGAGCACCCATTGGCCACTCGGCACTGGGCTGTAATGTGTCCTTTCCAGTGTGCTGTAAAAGCATCTTCATTCATGTTGGAGACTCACGAAGACTTAGGCATGACTGATGTGGTGACTCGACCTTGGCTGGGCATCAGGTGCCCACCCAGCAGCTCTATCCTTCCTCCTCCATCCTTTTCTGAAACATAATTTTTTTAATCTTCTTTCTTTGCTTTGGCTGTCATCAGGATCATGATCTAATTGCACTGAAAACACTCATGCCTGGCACACTTAACTATCGGACTTCCACTTATAATGCTATTGTGAATTTAATTAGGCAGATTTATGAAAAATGAGTTGGCTACTGGCAGCATAGTTTGGGTTAGTCAAATGTTTGTAGTAGGAGTCACAACATACTTGGTATCCGTCATTTGGTCTTGGTTCAGAAATCTGTGCACAGAAGTGCACGTGTGCACAGTCTGAGTCTGAGTTTTATTAAGTTCTTCTTTGAAAAAGATTTTTATTATTTATTAAGCTCTGAGTTTTGTGGGTTTTTTTTTTTTTTTTTTTTTAAAATGGAGGTGCTCAGGAGTATAGGAGGTGCTCAGGAGTTTTCCCAGGCAACGTGTGTGAAGGGAGATCAAAATCTCTGCCCAGTTCCTCCCCATTTCTTCTCTAGCCTAACAAGGGCTCTGTGATTTCAGTAGCACGCCTTCTGTCCTGGGCAGTCCCTGTACCCAGGTGATGCTCCCAGTTTTCAGCAGTCTCTCTGTGGCTGCTTTGTAGGAGCAACTGGAAGTTAAACACTAGGTGCATTTTGCAAACAATACGAATGGGAGATATGCAGCTCCTACCCCCCATTTCTTTGCATGGGTTCCTATGGTTTCATTTGATCTTTAAAATTGAGAAAGCGAGACAACAGAATCAATTATGTCTTATAAACCTTTTAAATTAAAACCTCCTTAGAGGAGAGCCCCATTTGTGATTTTTTTCATTGTGGACCTTTCACACATGCAGAAACACTCTGTCCTGGTTTCAGCTGAGCTAGAGTTAATTTTCTTTATAGTAGCTAGTATGGGGCTATGTTTTGGATTTGTGCTGAAAACAGTGTTGATAATACAGAGATGTTTTAGTTGTTGCTGCACTAGTCAAGGACTTTTCAGCTTCCCATGCTCTGCCAGGTGCAGTAGAAGCTGGGAGGGGACACAGCCAGGATTGTTGATCCAAACTGGCCAAAGAGCTGTTCCATACCATATGACGTCATGCTCAGTATATAAAGCTGGGGAAGAAGAAGGAAGGGGGGGACATTTGGAGTGATGGCATTTGTCTTCCCAAGTAACCATTAGGCGTGATGGAGCCCTGCTTTCCTGGAGATGGCTGAACACCTGCCTGCCCATGGGAAGGAGTGAATGAATTCCTTGCTTTGCTTTGCTTGTGTGCATGGCTTTTGCTTTCCCTATTAAACTGTCTTTATCTCAACCCACGAGTTTTCTTACTTTTGCTCTTCCAATTCTCTCCCCCATCCCACCAGGGGGGAGTGAGTGAGCAGCTGTGTGGGGCTTAGTTGCCGGCTGGGGCTAAACCACGACACACTCACACATACACTGTTTGCCACAATCCTGAAGTTTTTTCTGACAGTCTAGCTGCTACTTCATGAGCAGGTCCTAATGCTGTATTGAAACTTATTACTTCATAATCATAATTTAATTCTAATAATAACCATATTAAGTCTCAGTAGCTTTGAATTGATTTGACAATGACTTACATCTATTATAGTATTTTATTATTTTCTGTGCAGTGTCTGTTTTGCTGCATCATCTTTTCATATACTATTTCCAAATTAGTACTGTAACAACAACTCTTGGTTTAGTAAAGTGACTGTAAAACTTTTATTTTGTGCTAGTTTGTTGGAAGGGAGTCCAAATACATCACAGGAAACTGAGGATTAAAAATTTGGTTCCAAATCTGGAGAGCTACAGTTTGTTGCAGAAGTACACAGGAGTCATATTCATTTGCATTTATGAAGCACCAGTTCAATTAATCTTGCATTAAATTCAAGTTCTTTTAAAGTTGCAGGTGCCACAAAACCTGAAGCAGCTGTTAATTTTGTCCTGAAAAAGGCCTGTCTGTGTTCACAGCATGCTTGGTAGACTCTTTATTGAGTAGCAGAATACTCAGTTAGCAGGCACTGAAAAATGAAAGACATTGAAAAGTAGTAACTACTCTGTCTTGCTTTCCTGTGAGGTATTGCTCTCTTCAGGAGTGGCTTATGTCCCTTCTTGAGTGGTTGCAGCCAGATTCCTTGACTACTTCCTGCAGGAGAGCTGCAGATCACAGACACCTGAGAAATGGGTGGTGCAAAAGCTTGTGTTTTGTAGCTTACAAGCGTCTGGAATCAAAACTTTGTGTAAACCATCTTATTTCTGAATGATTACTGCATACCACATGTGGTAGAGTGCTAACACACTTATGGGTGGAGCGATTAAAAGGACAACATAAGTTGAAAAAAATTAAACCATGCTTGACCCTACAAATAGGTAGTGAGTGATAATGCAGGTTTTCAGGAAGCAGCTGCATTGTAACATGGCATATGTGAGGGGCTTCCTATGTGTAATGACATTCAGTTATATCAAAGGATCTATTCTGTAGAGTCAACTCTAGATGTAAACATAGGAACTTGAAAAATTCAGTGTTCTTTGCAAATATTAAACTTGGAGGAGAGGTGATTTTACTGAGCAGAGGGAGCTGTAGCAAGATTGAAGTGGTGAAGCAGCTGGTTTCTGCTGCTTTCCAACATGTATTCAGTAAAAGATTGGATGCTGAATAAAACTCGGAAAAACAATGGGTGCTTGACAAAGCAGCTAGAACTTGGCAGATAGTGGATTTGGTCCATTTCTGAAGGTAGGTAGGGCCTGAAACAGTGGAGATGACTTGAGAATTTGGAATACTACAGTGAAAGAAACTGTAGCATATGAGCATGTGGAGATCCAAGCTGTTGTCCAGAAAAAACATACGGGCCCTTACAATTAGTAGAAGGAGACACACATCTTTACCTATAGGGTGGAAAAAGCTTACATCAGTATTTGCATTTACAAACCTCAGCAGAGTTTGCCCAGTATGGACAGAGATCATGAACTACAATACAACTGTCATAAGGTTTCTTTTTAAGTGTAACAGGCATTCATCCAGCAAAATGTAGTGTCGAATGTATTGAGCTGTTAACTTAGAGTAAATGGTGTGGTTGGTTTTGTGTTTTTTTTTTTTTTTTTTTGTTGTTTGTTTGTTTTTTTAATATCAGCTGTTCACTGTCTAGTATCCTGACAGAACAGTAGTCTTAATAATACTGAGGGAAGCCATTGACACAAAAGGAAAGTTTATTTGATTCCACAGAATAGTTTTATGTCCCATGAGGCAGCAGGACTTGACTTTTATGGGCAAATAGGGAATTGGGACATATGTTACATGGAGAGACACTGGGCAAGAGAACACGTGTTACTACATAAATATGTAAAAGCCTCTGACTTCTTCAGAGAGAGTACTTGTGAGACAGAGCCTGAGAACATCTTCCAGCAGTAAAGAAGAACTTAACCAGGGCAGTGACAGAAATAAAAGTACAAAAGCTAAAAGGATCTAGATGGCTTCAGTTCTTCAAAAAAACCCAAACCAAACCCAACCACCACAAACCAAAAAAAAAAACCCCAGCAGTGGAATGGATTCTCCAGCAGAGAATATTGCAGAAGGTGGGAGAAGGCCATAGACTCCTTGTTACGTGTGGAAACTTGCCAGATTTCCATTACTTGCAAAGGAGAATTAACTGGGAGAAGAGAGCCTAATAGTGAATATTTGTTCTATTTTAGAAGCTCCATTGGGGTTCCAGGATGTATTGCATGGGGAGAGGAGAAAAGAGAGGAAGAATTACACAACACATTTCTGTTGCAAAACATTTTCCCCAAACCAGCTTGTTTTGTTTAGAAACTAAATTAAATCCCCTCAAGATGCAATTTGATTTGACTTGAGCGTGAGAATAGAATCTACAAGGTCTGAAGAGTCCCTTGCCATCATCTCACATTGAAATATTTCCCTCTGGGAGCAGCAATACTGTTCTCTGTGATTATGCCCTCAAGTCAAAGGCATGTTGCAAGGCATCTCAAATTGTTTGAATATTATTGATGAATTTAGTAGGTTTGATTATATGCATTTGAAATTGTTTTGGGCTGGGAGAGAAATGCAGGGGAACTATTCCTTTTCATAGTCTCTAATGTGCAACATAGAGGCTTATGCTATAATGTTTGGGGGTAGTTGGACTATTCCCAGGCACTCTAAAAAGTTGATTTAGGAGTACTACAGCATCCAGCAAGACATACTGCATCTTCATGTGTAAGTAAACTAGGACAGTCTCTCACAGATTGGTCTTCCAACTGTATTTTGAACAGCCAGTACACTTGCACTGTACTCTGAACAGTAACGATGTTGATGAGAAAGTAATAAACATTTTGGGTATAAGGTCCAAACTTTCAGAGGTTTGTGGAGATGGAATGATAAGTAGACAGGAACACTTAATGACTGATGTAGAGGAGAGAGCTCTTAAAACTAAGGCAGGTGAAACTTTTCCCTGAGAATTTAATTCACCTTGCACAAAGTATTACTGGAATCTTAGTAGGTCACTCAAATCAAACTGCTATAGACAAACCAAACAACCACTAAACAAACTAAAAAACAGAAGCCCAAGCCAAAACCACCACTAATTGCATGCTACTTCTCTCCCAAGTATCCCAGTTCACAGATATGCTGATATTTCACAGCTAAACTTTAGTGAATGGAAACTGTTCTGAAAACTTGAAGAATCACACCATACTGATTTCAAAAAGTTGTCATCTGAATGTTAACTTTGACTTCTGTGCTTTGATTTATCACTGATAAAAGAAAAGGAATCATAATACCCCTTCATCTTATGGAGCTTTTGGAAGGGAACACTAAGACAATGTGATGGGTGACAAACACTTCGCTTTCACACAGAAATTAGTAGGAGAGTATTCAGGATAAAGTGTGAAGAATGTACTAAATTGTGAGGCTGCACACCGAGTAATAACAACAACATGAAAATGCTGAGTACCCTCTATTCAGTGAGCATCAGCATCCTGGACATGGAATCACTCAGATGATTGTCTTTCTTGTAGAAAGAAATTTGATCATGTAATTAAGCCTACTGCAATGCCCAAGGGAGACAAAACTGGTGTGCCTGAACCTCTTTGCTCATATCACAACTGACATAAACAAAGAACCTGAAAAGGTATATGGAACCAGAAGGATAGTTTCTTTTTTCAAGTCTTGAGTCCTTCCTGGCAAAGTCTTACATAAGGGGATCCAGCTTATTCCTCCTGTGTGGGTATTTTTGTCCAAGGGTGCTATAAAAGGATCTTCTAGATGATGGAAGAACCCATTGAAGACTGCAGAAGGCTCTTCTGATATAAGAAAAGCGTGTGTACCCAATGTATCACCAGGAGAATAAACTAAGTTCAGGAGAATAAACTAAGCTCTGAGTTCAACTTAGAAACAGATTATGCTTGCCTGCAAGAGTTAGGAAAGAAGAGGTGATGAAATGGGGAGAGGATGGTGATGTTTCTCTCTGCCTAAATTGTCCATAAGATCATCATATTGGCCCACAGTCTCCAAAACTTACGCATAAATTATAGAAAAGTTTCTAGACAATATCTCTTTCTGTATTATTTCTCCAAATGGGGAAAGGCAGCAGTAAAGATAGCTGAAGAAAGGGCAGGCACGGTGATCCTGAGGAGAGGATCTGGGATTCTAAGAGGGATTGGTGTATCCTGTGGGGCACTGCTGTCTCCAGGTGCTATGTCACATATTAAGGATATTAGCTACTCTGATGCTACAGCTTTTTGAGGGTCTCTTTCTTTACTTGTTTCATTTCCTTCTGAGAGCCTGTGGTACAGTTCAGTGAATGAGGATCATATGAGCAAGATAATGTTGATGTCTACTAGAGAGTTTATTCTGCACCCTAGAAAGATCGAAGTATTTTGCAAGACAGCATGCATCCTGAAACATTCTTAAGTGCAAAGGAAACAAGCACCATGCAATTCAGTGTTCTTTAAGGTACTGCTAACCCCTACTGGTAGTGGAAGCTTAGTTTCACTGCTGCCTGTGGCTCTGAAGCTGTTATATTACATTGTTTATGGTGTCATTTTTTTACAATGACATGCTTTAATATCTACTCATCACTTTGAGATCATAGTCTGAAATGCAGAGGGCTTTTACTGCAATTTAAAATAACTTCAGATGAAATTTCTGAAAACCTATGATAGCTGTGAAGATAAAGGAAAAAATTCTGATATACAGTCAATTCTAAATGCAATTATGATTCCTTAAAAAAACAACCAAAACTAATGTCCCGTCAACCTTGCCTTAAAATCTATATGGAAGAAAATAATTGTAAAGCAAGGGTTAGGTTAATAATGTTAACCACATTATCTACACATCTTCATAAGAACATGATGGATTTCTTTTCTGAAACGTTTATTACTTGTAATTGCAAGAGGGGAATTTAAACACTGAATTTCAGCTTGATTCTGACCAGTGTTATAAAAATTTGGGCCTAGAACACAACTTTCTCTAACAAGAAAACACAGCTCTGTTTCCCACTGTATTGTTTCTCCTTGTATAGTTGATCAGCCAGCTTCATACTTCCTCAGTTGGAGAGCAAAATGTGTTGGGTATAGAGCCTTTTTCATTTTCTTTTTAGATATTTGGTCTGAATGATTTAGGCAGAAAAGAGGAGTGGAGCTCAAATTTCCACTAGATCACAGTGTAATTATGCCATCTACTGCCACATTTCTGGTATCACATTTGAATTGTCTGCCCAAGTGACAAATACCACTGTGGGCAATATATAGGGATAATCTTAGCAGAGATAATGGCTTGGCATGAGGAAGCGTTGTATGCTTCAAGTGATGTGTAGCTTTAAATGAGACACTGAACATCAATCAGTTGTCTTCTGTTTCTTTAATCTCACCTTCCAGTGGCAAAGCTCACAAATACTAACATAGAACTAGATCATTACTTTCTTCCTTTTCATGATTCAGTTCCTGAAGGCAGAGGCAATATCAGATTTGTAAAGAATATGTACCATAAACTGGCAATCTAATGAGATTTAAGGGACAACACAACACAAAGTTCGGATGCAGAAGTCACTGAAAATCAGAAGAAAAGGGAAAAGAGGCGTGCCTGAAGTATGGGACATCCTTACTGTTGTGGTGGGTTTGACCTTGGCTGGACTCCAGGTTCCCACCAAGCCGCTCTGTCACTCCCCTCCTCAGCAGGACAGGGGAGAGGAAATACAACGAAAGGCTCGTGGGTCGAGACACAGGGAGATCACTCAGCAGTTACCATCATGGGCAAAACAGACTTGACTCAGGGAAATTAATTTATTGCCAATCAAATCAGAGTAGGGTAATGAGAAAATAAAAACTAAATCTCAAAATCACCTTCCCCCCACCCCTCCCTTCTTCCCACACTCAACTTCACTCCAGATTTTCTCTCCCTCCTCCCCGCCAGCAGCGCAGGGGGACGGGGAATGGGGGTTGTGGTCAGTTCATCACACATTGTCTCTGCCGCTCCTTCCTCCTCAGGGGGAGGACTCCTCACACTCTTCCCCTGCTCCAGCGTGGGTCCCTTCCACAGGAGACAGTCCTCCATGAACTTCTCCAATGTGGGTCCTTCCCACGGGCTGCAGTTCTTCAAGATCTGCTCCAGCATGGGTCCTTTCCACAGGGTGCAGTCCTTCAGGAATGGACTGCTCCAGCGTGGGTCCCCCACAGGGTCACAAGTCCTGCCAGAAAACCTGCTCCTGCCTGGGCTCCTCTCTTCACGGGTCCACAGGTCCTGCCAGGAGCCTGCTCCAGTGCAGGCTCTCCATGGGGTCGCAGCCTCCTTTGGGCATCCACCTGCTCCAGTGTGGGTTCCTCCGTGGGCTGCAGTGTGGATATCTGCTCCACCATTAGCCTCCATGGGCTGCAGGGGGACAGCCTGCCTCACCATGGCCTTCTCTGTGGGCTGCAGGGGAATGTCTGCTCCGGAACCTGGAGCACCTCCTGCCCCTCCTTCTTCGCCGACCTTGGTGTCTGCAGGGATGTTTCTCTCACGTATTCTCACTCCTCTCTCCGGCTGCACTTGCTGTTGTGCAGTTTTTTTCCCCTTCTTAAATATGTTATCCCAGAGGCACTACCACTGTCACTGATGGGCTCGGCCTTGGCCAGCAGCAGGTCCATCTTGGTGCCGGCTGGCATTGGCTCTGTCGGACATGAGGGAAGCTTCAAGCAGCTTCTCACAGAAGCCACCCCTGTAGCCTCCCCACTACCAAAACCTTGCCCCGCAAACCCAATACAACTGTAATTCAAATAATGGAGATGTATACTTTCTATGGAACAGCCACTCACCTCTTTCCCCAACTCCAACTCTTTTTACTTGATTATTTGAGTTACTTTTGAATTCCATTAGACAGTCAGTGTGATACTGCTTCTGCCTATCTGTCATAGAGGTTTGTCCAGTCTGCTCTCAAACAGGAACAGTTATAGGCAGTCTTCCATTTCTTAAAGTCTTGGATGTTAAGACTTTTTTGTTGGCATGTAAGGTAAAGCTTTCAAGCTTTAAGATCACTATTGTCCTGTTGACAATGGACCTTAACAGTTTATTCTAATGTAGGTATGATTTTTTGCCACATCCCTCTTCATCCCTCTAGACTAACTTGAATTCTTTCAGCCTTTCCTGTTTTGCAGACCTCTGATTATTCTTATTGCCTTTTCCAGCTGGTTCACATCTTTCTTGAATTAGTGCCCAGAACTGGGCAGGACTCTCCAGCTGAGGGCAAGTCTGTCACTTAGATGAGTGAAGAAATTCTCAGGGGTGATAAAACCTACTCCATTATGCGTTTCCCCTTGGATCACAAAACGCACCAGTTAACTCCTAGATCTCTTTCTGCATGCAGCTGTGTGTGCAGTCATCTGTTACCCTATGACTGTGCAGCTGATTACCTCTAAATGTAGAGCTTTGCATTTGCTCTTACTGAGTACTGCCTAACCTCCGCTGTAGTCAGTTAATTAGGATTTTGAATTCTAGTCCGGTCCTTTAACTTAGTCCCTTCCAGATTGATATTAGCTGTAAATTTACTAATCATACCTGTTATTTCTTTCATCCAAGCTAGTAAGGAAATACTGCATAGTTTTGGGCTTGGGATAGACTTCTGTAAAACCTCACTCCATACCCTCTTCCAGCTTGTCATGAACCTGCCAATAATACTTTTGCTATTTAGCTTGTCCTACATGCTTCTTTCTCTTAACTTGCTTTCTTATTTCTTACAAGAACAGAATCTGAAACAGCTTTATAACTGAGGCTTAAAGTTATTATAGTAAGAAATATTACATATTAACACTTACTATTTCTTCCCTGTTCAGGAGGATCTGTGCCCTGTTAGAGGAAGGGAGGAAGTGAGAATAGCTTAATACTACTCCATGGGGCTCATTCTCGGTCACTTTTTACCTTTGTGGTGCTTAAACTTCCTTGTTCTCCTGTTTTCTAGGAAGCAGAGGTAAGCTGACAGGGCTCTGAGTCCCACGTTCTCCCCTTTCTTCTTCCCTGTTTTAAAGGTAATACATCAGGTGGTTCTTCTGTCCTCTTCTCAGCTTTCTGAGCTCTTCCAGGTCCTTTATGAAATCTGAAAGATAACTAACTGCTAGCCGTTCTGGAGCTGCTTCCTTTGGCCTTTTGCAAGCACTGGTTTTAGGACAGTAGAATGGGCCAATAAACTGCTGATTGGTGACAAGGAGGCAGGTTCCTCTCCTCCCCTCTCAGCCCCAGTGTGCCATTAGATGGGCTCCACCGTTCATGGAGCCACTGGCCTCAGTGTATTCAAAGGTGAATTTAAACAGCACTGCCAACTTGAAAACATCCAACATGCTCTTTAACCTGCAGTGGCTGGCGTTCTTGCCTCTCTGTCACTGGGGCTGGTCACGTTAAGCATTGATCACATCCTGAGTGAAGAAGGCGGCAAACTGGTATTGAATACATCAGTCACTGAGGACTGTGAAGCAGCGCTTCCTCTCCGTTGTGTATCAAACCATCTCTTTCAGTGGTTGTCTTGTTATTAAATTACTTACTGAATAAGTTTAATTTCTCCTTAACTTTTAAAAGATGGGTCTTTCTTTATGTTTAAATTACTAATGGTGTTAAAGAATAATCTAACCTAATTTCTACTTTGACTTTCTTTTTGAAATCCCTGAAAAACTGAATTAGCCAAGTTGTTGTCTTCCAAGCCTTCCTTATCTTTTCATTGCACTGTGATAACTTGCACTTGTGCCCTTTAAATGTTACCATTTACCAGTGTTACCAATAAGCTCTCCTTATTTCCTTCTCTTCTTTTAGACATCCATCCCGTGAGACCTCAGCAACCATGTCTGTAAGGTTATAGAAGTCTGCTTTACTGAAGGCTATTGATTTTTTTTCCATGCCTTCCTTCCTAAGAACCAGAAATGTTATTTTTATTATTATCCTCACCTAAGTTGCTTTCTTTTATTGTCTGTCACTTCCAAACTGAGCTGCTGTCTCATATTTGTGTTTAAAGAGTGCCCCCGTGTTTGGGAAGAACTAGCCTATATCCTGCTCTGTTCCAGTGTTAAACATTGAAATTGCCCGTTACCACCAACTCCTGGTGCCTGGCTGACCCTATTAGTGCCCACAGAAAGCAACATTCAGTCTGACCTTGCCAGCTGAATTTATATTAGATTTGTGCTGTGTCACCTTCTTGTTTTCCTCTTCTGTTATTTAGCAGTTTTCAGTTACTTGGTCCCTTCCATAATAAGGATGTAACAGCAAGTATGCACATTTGTGATATTACAAGGCAAAACTTTTTATTGTTTGGCTTTCTGAAAAAAGATGTATTGTTCTAGATTTCACATAAAATCAATATAAATTATTCTCCAGCAGGTATCAAATCATAATCTAAATAATTAATAGCATTCTATGCCATTGTGTTTATTCCTCACAGTTCTTGCAACATAATATTATGAGTAGAGTGCCCTTTCATTCTTTTAGGGCCCAGTGGCAGATTTGTTTGTAACAGTGACTGCATGAATGCAAAAGAATGTTGCACTGGAAAAGTGGAAATATACGACTGAATTATTTCCTTGTATTTGTTTGCAAATAGTGTTTAAAGTGATGTCTATCTTGTAATGACTATGCAAGTGGGAATGGTGGTGATAAGAAGGGCAGAAAAATACATATTCATGTTTCTTGCAAATTCCACTCGAAAAATGAAAAAGAAATAATGGGATGTTCAATTCTCTCACTGCTTCATGATTTTGACTTAAACTAATGGTATTTGCAAAGTATGATTTGCAGAGTTTGGAAATCCCAGTGCATCCCAGAACAAAAATGAAGTAAACCCGACCCTATGGCTGCAAAGGCCACAGTGAAGATACAGGGATGAAAAAAAGTATTAAAACATGAGTTACAGGAGCACCTCTGATCCTGCTATCTAATATATGGCAAACCAGTTGATACAAATCAAGGGCAATACTACCTTTTAACGTAGTCAAGATGTATACAGATACAGATATATTTATGTGTGTATAAATATGTACATATCTATCTTGACTACATTGAAAGGTAGTATTGCCTTTGATTTATATCAGCTAGTTTGCCCTGTATACAAAGGGTCTGGATTCAAAGGTATCTAAAAAAACCCTACAGGTATTAGAATTCAGAAAGAATACTTATTTCGTAGAAGCACATCCTTCTAATAACTCTTTCCTATTTTGAAAATATTTTAATTTCTTGCAAAACCTTAGGAGTATGTCTACATGGAAATGCTGTAAGCTAAAATGTATTGGAATCTGTAAAGTGAAGGAGTGGATATCCACTTGCGTAGCGATGGAAGCATGGTGGGAAGGAAAGAATCTACGAATGGACGTTGGAGCTTTCCATGTGTATTATGCATGGATATGTCTGTGCATTATGTTTGTGTGTGTGTTAAGTGCTGCTTCTGTGGCTTCTGGGACCTGTAATCTCAAACCCCCATAAAATACAGGAAGAAATCTGTGACTTGCAAGAGCAGAAAGGTATGTTACTATGTTAAATTCATATTAATTTGAATGATAGCTCTTGTAAGGACATAACTGTAGAAAACCATCAGGACACACACTGAGAGGAAAAAGCAAAAGCACAGGAAAAAAAGTTGCTTTAAGTGTTGATTTATGTTTTTCTTTAGCTATGTATTGGCTTTTTCCCTACGTTCTGAAATACTATGTTTCGTTGTTGTTTCTACTGACTGCCAGGATATATATTAATGAAAGTAGCGAAAATCTGGAAGAGGCTCAGTTGAATGCATCAATAAACTTCTGGTGGCTTCAGCAGATGCAGGAATTATTTTTTTTTCCCATTCATCTAGATAAAGTAAAACTCTAGTATATTTTCAAGCAAGCATGAAGCATACCTGGAAACTCACTGCATATGCAGGCATAAGCAAATTTTTTCTGACTGGTGCTAGAAACTTTTTTATTTTTAAATGAGCCTATGAGTTAAATGAGCTTTGAGCTGCTATGACCAAGGGTTACTTACTAGGGTTTATTTTGGTTCTTGTTTGTTTCTGTAGTTGTTATTCTGCTCCATTTTAACAAGCAAGCAGTAGTTGAAAGTTTTATGGTGGTGCAGTTGGGATAATGTCAGCTTGCTTTCTTTCAACACTTGCCCTACAGGACAATTAGTCCCTCAATCTGTTTACTCCTAATCACGTGCTTCATATTAAAGAAAGACAGCAGAAAGTACATACTGTTTTGTACACAAGCATGCATGAGTATGAAACCTACACTCTCACTTCTAAAATGCAATCACTTTCTGTTGTTGTACAAAAGTAACTTGTTGAACTTCTGTGTCTCTTCCTACCACTTCATTTATTTGCCTGTTGCTCTCTGTGAGTAAATATGAGGATATGAGTACACGTATTGAGTTTTTCTGGTTGGTCAGACTCTTCATTTCAAAATAGCTAGGGATATATGTATTTCCCTTCCCTCCTTTTCAAATGTATATTGAATGGGTTTACACACACATATGTATATATGTTCAGCTGCAGCTCTCAATGAGAATTGAATTCCAGAGTATATAAACCACCCCAGGCAGCTGAACACAAGTAGCTACTGGTTATGTTAATACTCACTTGCAGAGAGTCCATTGCTCTTGAATGGTTTCAACAAATAATGTTCTTGCTGCTCTTACATGGAAGTTTGAATTAGTGTATCTAGCTAATCCAGTGATTGTCTTAAAATACAGTCCCATGCTAAGGAGGCACACTCTAAGAAAACTAACAGAACAGCTGCTATCTAGCAGTCACTTTTTATAAAGTGACTAATGTAGCACAAAGAGCAGGTCGCTGACTTCAGGAGACAATAAATATGGTAGGGTGATAGGTTTATGGTTGAAGACCACAGCACTTTTATTTTGTCTAGGCAATGGTTTCTTACACTGTTAGCCTAGTGCTAGAGGGTTAGGAACTGAGAAATGTTTTCACTTGATCTTTTAATCAAACTGACCTCCAGTTTAGTGGGAATTAACACAGTTGCTCCATGAGCTGAAAACAATTTACAAGTCCACAAGCTGGTGGAACTGTGATTCAAATCTTAAGCCACTTAAGGAGAAGGTTGTTGTCCTTTTTTTAAGCTTCATATATTGAAGCTTTAAACTCCAGCTTGTCACTTATGTAGAAATAAATCTTTTCAGCTGCCCTAAAGATTAAAGTTTTGGTGGTTCTGTATTGACACAACAGGGTTCACAGCAGCGTGAACAGCCCTGGCTTAACAGAACATTTCAGAACTGGTCACCAGTAAGTTGCTTTGAGCTCCGATTCCTGAGAGGGGTTTGTCTTGAAGGGAAAGACACATCATTTCCGAAGAATTCAGATGAAACTTTGCTCCAGTTTAGGCTGTGCTTGAAACTTGAAAAGTAAAATGGACAACCTTCCTAAGTTTATGGGCCACGTGTCAAAACTATCCCATGGACAAGTGACACAGGCATACCAGGGAGCTCAAAGCTGTTTTTTTAACTTCAGCTCTGGGGCCACCTCACAAGTGGGAGACAGCAATTGCTTGCTCCTTTCCTGGTGTGCCCACCTGTTCTGTATACTGCCAAGGCGTTGGTATTGGGTGTGTTGGCAGTGCCAGCCCTGGGAGCCTGGTTTGCTTCCTTCTGAGGCTGAGCTTGCCCAGCTGGACTTGCTGGTTGGTTCTGTTAAGTAGCCCTTGCCCTGCTTCACATCCATCCTAGTGATCTGGAGGAAGGAGGGGAAAGAGGGAAATTTGTGATGGTATAGCTGGATGAGGCATAAGAAATAAAACTGAAGTCACCCATTGTTTAAGTACTGAAGTTTGTGGAACCTAATGTGGAAAGAGTAAATAAAAACTAGGTCTAGTTGTTGTTTTCTTTATTTTGTTCTTTATTATAATGGGTTGTATTAAGACTCTCTTTTTTGACCTGCTTTTGTGAGCAGTCTAGTTCATAACCGAATCTATTACTTTCTTATCAAGCCCTGATAAAAACATACCCTGGTGTGTGTTATGAAAGGGTTAGCATGAAGTTCAAGGAGTAGGTTAGATGTAACAGCTATAGTGTACGATTGCACGCTTGTGCGCTGTATTGATGCTCT
This sequence comes from Mycteria americana, assembly GCF_035582795.1. Lineage (NCBI taxonomy): Eukaryota > Metazoa > Chordata > Aves > Ciconiiformes > Ciconiidae > Mycteria > Mycteria americana. The sequence continues at coordinate 58,083,657 of NC_134396.1, forward strand.
ACACTGTGCTTCCTGTATAGCAGTATGGGGTTATGATGTTCGTGCTTGATTTCTCTTCCTGCTGCTGAAGGAGAGTATACTAGGTGTCCAGTACATCCAAATACCCTTACTTCATCTTCCTTCTGAAAGTTACCACTAAAAAGCAGAGGGCTTGGGACAGCAGTACTTGTAAAGTTGTAGTCCATAGCTGCTAAAAGTGACCCTGTGTGACTTCTCAGCTCACAAGCAGGAGGCACTGATCAATCAAAAAATTGAAATACAGAAATCCAAACAAATGGAAGTGAAATGATCTGAGCTTCGGCACTCTTGATTTCTTATGCAGTGGGTTATTTTCTAATATAAAGGGTATTTTGTTGGTGTTCAGAGGAATGGAGAAGAGGCAAGTGGGTGGAGTTATTACCCCATCATGATAGGGGAGTCTGACTTTAACAGTCAGTTATGCGGCAACATAGAGCTTTCTTTTTCGCTTTGATGAAGTTATTGCTAAGCTATGTGGTTGTTGTTTGTGGGTGTTCTGGGAAAAGTAGCAACAGAAAACATAGCATAGTTTTCCTTGTTTTCTGGATGGACTCCTGAGCTGATTATTTTTTCTTTGATGTTGGTTATTTTTATGTCTGAATCTATCTTCTGGTTCTGACAGTCAAATAGCAACAGGATCAAATCCTGAGAAGTTAAACAAGTATTCTGTAAAATCTAGTAGACCTTAGACCTTTAACTAGGGGATGAGTGCTGTCCAGTTACTAGCTTTTTACTTGTCTGATCTGTCTCCAGTATTATTAAAAAGCAACTTGGCTGAACACCTGCATATCAGCTAATCATTCACAGAGTCCTCATCTGATCACGCCTGGAGACAAAACCACTCTGCTGCTTGCTGGCACGGTAGAGATGAAGAGACTCATATGTAGTAAATGCACTGTAATAGCTAATGGAGGTTGTCTGAGCTTGGAGGAGGGTATTCTTTTAATTAAAGTAATCATATTGGATTTTTAGACAGCCAGTTTAAATAAAACTTCCCTTTTGCCTCCTGAGAAAAAAAGGAGTAAGCAAAGTCTTTGTGTTTGTTTCTCTAAAGTATACTGATGGTTTTTGTAGTCTGAAAAAACAAAGTGAAATTCTACCATTAGGAAAGTGAGATGCTACAATATGTGCTCAACCTTCATTGTGTAGTTCTCCCTTGTGATAAAAGTGGCCAGATCATAGGAAAATTTGGATAAAGAGAGAAAGCTTGGCCATGCAAATTAGCTACTATATTAATCTGAATTTATTTGAGCACTGTGGACTGGAGACAATTTGTACTTCACCTAAAACAGCCTGATGACCTATAATGACTAGGATTTGAATCCTGTAATCTGAATTTACTTAACAAGGTAATTAAATATCTAAAGTCAGTTCATTTAGAGGCTAGAATGGATTATCTTTCCACATTTGCAGATTTCTGCCCTTTTATTTGTATGCATGACTGTATGTTCTCAAATTTTTTGTTATAGCTTTTCTTTCAAATCTCATATCTTAGCTTTTGCCATAGCAATTAGGACTGTGAAGAGCTTTTCGTTGTCCTAGGAGCTGAGGGAAAAGAAATTATGAAATGCTGAATAAGACAAAATGAGTTTAGTCCTCATTGCAGTGTAGAAAAGCACTCAGAAAAGTTAATTAAGCTCAGGAAATAGACAGCAAGATAATTAAGATTAGGCCTAATTTTACACGGCAGGCATTCTGTGATGTTTTCCAAGAGACTAAAGGGACATCATGTAGAGAAACTCCAGGCTTTCAGTCAGACTCTCGAAAGATCATTACGGCTGATGTTAAACAGCAAGACAGACTAATGTGATTGGGCATATGTTTTCTTTTACATTTCTTTAAAAGTAGAATTGTGCCATAAATGTAAACAAAGTCTAAATACACTGTTTATTATTACTGGCAGTGAGGTATCTAAGCGAATCTGTTGCTGAAAAACAATAAATATTAACACAAAAAACCTGGATGTGTTTGTTACTTCCTCTGCCAGAGTAAAGTCTGCCATGCTGTACTGCAGTTTATTATGTTCTAGAAAACTACTGAGAAGGGTCTTTTGTTTAAATCAGGCATACAGTGTTCATTTTCCTACCTTTGGGGACCTCAGACATACTCTGTAGTATTCCATGTGCTGGCAGTGTAGCTTCCTAGTACTGTCATAAAAAGAAAATCCATCCAGAGGTTGACACAAAACCTAATTACCCTTTTATCCACTTCAAATTTTTATTGCTAGGTACACTAGAAATGTTAGAAATGAAAATGAGGAATAAATTACATGGAACTGTGGATTCTGGTTATTTGTTCTTTGAAATGCTTCTACTAATTCTGTGCATAGCAAATTAGTCTTACTTCTTATTAAGCTCAAATCAATCATTTAGATACCAGTGCTTTATTCTCTATGCCTAGGCTCATAGACCAGAACTGTCAAAACTTTCTGTAGTCTGGGTAATCGATCCTAGGAAATATTTTATAGTTTCTTTATCATTTTCCATCCACTAGCATTTGATAATATTGATTCTGTGTTTTCTTGTGTAAATGGAGATCTTGGTTATTTTTGTATTTATGTGCCCTTCCTAGGGAAAGAAGTAAGCTGATGGAAAGTGGTTTTTTTTTCTTGATTTTAAAAAAATAACTAGATTTTCTAAAGCTCTATATACTAAAAGTTATTTTGCCTCATACCTCCACACTGAGTAACAGCAAAAGTGCAAATAAACATATGTAAAAATTCATTTTGTTAATAAGTTCAAATACATAAGAGGTTGAAGAAATTGTAAGATGATGACGAAAAATGAGGATGTCTAACACCTGGTGCAAATGTGTCAAACAAACAAACACCAAAAACCAAATAACCCTCAGGCTTATGAAATCCCCTCTGTGATGCCAGTATTGTGGCATGGATGTAGATTAAATAATCAAATAATCTAACACATCTGAGTGTGTATCACACATCTCAAACATGGCAGTTTCATAATACTACTTTTTCTTACAGCTTATATTCCTGGGTTCATGGTTACATGTAAACTTTAGCTGTCAGCCTAAAAATATTTCTAGTCCTCAATCTTTAGAGAAAACCCTGAAAACATGACTGAAACTATTTCTTAAAGGAAGCAAGTGCTTCTTTGGACAAAGGCACCCATCCGGCCTTTTAGTACTTAAAGGGGACTTATAAGAAAGATGGGGACAGACTTTTCCATAGGGCCTGTAGCGATAGGACAAGGGGTAATGGTTTTAAATTAAAAGAGGGTAGATTCAGACTAGATATAAAGAAGACATTTTTTACGATGAGGGTGGTGAAACACTGGGACAGGTTGCCCAGAGAGGTGGTAGATGCCTCATCCCTGGAAACATTCAAGGTCAGGTTGGATGGGGCTCTGAGCAACCTGATCCAATGGAAGGTGTCCCTGCTCATGGCAGGGGGGTTGGACTAGATGACCTGTAAAGGTCCTTTCCAAACCATTCTATGATTCTATGATTTAAAATCTTCTTGCTCCAACCTAATTGCAAAGCCTTTTTTTTAAGATGCCCAATTCATAATTATTTAAGATCGGTGATATAAAAACACACAGTTTACTTGACAGTAAAAGTATTTCACATGGAGGTAGTTAAGTGAGCAGTTCTTGCAGTTAGTTTACTAGTTGTGGGTGATCAATCTAAATAAATCTGTGTTCCACATAGGAGAAAGATTGGCCAGATTCCCGGAGATGAGTTGAATCAAAGTGGTTCATTTTGAGAACTACTTATATGAACTACTCCATAGCATATTCAGTTGCTGAAACTTAGTACATCAACTGTCATTTCATTTTAATTAAGAACTTTTTTATTCCAATATTGCAAAAATGAAGTATTCTATTTAGTATCAACCTAATACAGAATGTTTGAATTTACTGTGTTCTTCTCAGCTTGTTGGAGACAAAGAAAGGTCAACAGATGCTATATTTCTTAAAGAACCTAAGCCTTAATTCATTTAAAATTGTAAAATAAAGAGCTCTATCAGCAAACTCTTTGAAAATTTATTTGGTGTCCTGGAAGTCAATGCTGTCATTTTTATAGGATTAACTATATCCTTCATATAAAATAAAATGAGTGGACTTAAGCGTTAAAAAAGGAACTGAACCTTAACTGTGCTACTGGACCAGCTCCTCTACAAAACAGTCTTCATACGTTGCCAGCTGTGCATCAAACAAGACAAGCCTCTCTGCTTGCTCTGTGCCTTGAAATCCTGCTGAAAGCCTTGGATCCTTTTCTTCACTCATTTCTGCTATTTGTAAAGTTCATCGTTCTCTTCCTGAGACCCTCCTTGCTTTGGACATTATAAGTTGACTGGCTTGGAAGGTGCAATGTGATTCTCCGGAGTAGCTGTGTTGAAAGCCAAAACGTGTTTGTCTTCAGAAACAGTGCTTCTAAGGCAAATGTGCTCACTGCTGAAGTGCAAAATGAGTGTACAAAGCTAGTGCAGTAGTTCTGTTTTTCCTGTATGTCCTCTGAGTGTTAATATTTAAGGTCCTTTATACATACTTATTACACATGCTGTCATCAGGTAGCTGATTATTGTAATATCTCTTTTGCCCTGTTTATACAACAAGACACAATTAAATGCAGCTACTGTACCTTGCTTACATATATTGTATTTTCTTATTATAATAAAACTTGTGTTGTCACTACTATCCTCATTCTTTTAAGCTCAGCATTCAACCTCCTCCCTCTATTTGGCAACAAACTTTTTCCCCTCTGGATTTGAAAGTGTTTCCTTTTACGTCCTAACGTTGAATGAAGCATTGTATTTTGTGGGTGATTTGAAGTTGGACTCTTCTTTCAGTAGACTGTCTTGCTCTTTTTTTGTGGGTATGTAGTGTTTGTGAGGATGTCTTCAATGATGCTAGTTGCTTACTATTGCAGATGCTTTCCCTGGGTTGCTGATGAAGTCCTGGACTCTCAGCATATTTCATGGATGCTTGTGTTCATAGTGAGCGGATATATTTGTGGTTTTGGAAAAATATGTACCCATTCACTTAAACCTAAAACAAAACAAACCCAAACCCACAGAGTTTTCTGTTTCACATATGCAGCTCTTTTCCAGAACATGATTTATCCTGAGAAAATGGTTTTCTCCTCACAGCGTCCCTGGGAGGTTTTGTGTCACCATTACAGTACACTCTGTATGTCTGACTCTGATTTTGTGTCCTGCTGCAGATATCAAGGCCTGCATCTCGGCACTGAATGTTTTCTTGAGACACTGTTAATGAGATTTCTTGTGCAGTTATTTCTTTCAAGGGTGGCTTGACATATTTATTTGCTTCATGGAGCTGTTAAGAGGCTAAAATTTTAGCTGCTGACCCAGCTTTAGCTTTTGACTGGCTGTGGTACTGCCATAGAGTGATATGACTGAATTCCTGGCTAAGTGGTGTAAATACGCTGCTAGTGAACAGTCATCTGTTGTCAAAACCACCCTGTTTCTGAAGTGTTGCAGACACTTGTCTTAGGATTGTGCAGAGAACATCTGCAGGACACCCTCTTCCTCAAAGTCTGAGTGAAGCCTATGGCGTGGTGTCTTGCCTGCTTATCCTGGTTTCTTCCTAGTAGCTGGTATAGTGCTGTGTTTTGGATTTAGGATGAGAATAATGTTGATAACACACTGATCTTTGAGTTGTTGCTGAGCAGTGCTTACACTATGTCAAGGACTTTTCAGCTTCTCATACTGCCCTGCCAGCAAGGAGGCTGGAGGTGCACAAGAAGCTGGAAGGGGGGACGCAGCCAGGACAGCTGACCCCAACTGGCCAAAGGGCTATTCCATACCATATGACATCATGCTGAACAAAAAACTGGGGAGGTTAGGCAGGGGGGTGGGGCCACTGCTTGGGAACTGGCTGGGCATTGGTCAGTGGGTCATGGGCAACTGCATTGTGCATCACTTGTTTTGTATATTCTTTTATCATTATTTTCCCTTCCTTTTCTGTCCTATTAAATTGTCTTTATCTCAACCCATGACTTTTACTTTTTTTCCGATTCTCTCCCCCATCCCCCTCTGGGGGAGTGAGCAAACGGCTGTGTGGTGTTTAGCTGCCTGCTGGGTTAAACCACAACAATGCTTTTGCCATGGTGGTGACAAAGGTGGTCGTGATCAACCTTGCCTAATCCTCTCAGGCAGAGACTGTTATCCTCACAACAGAATCAATACAGGGAATATGTATGTTCATTTTGTTATATCTGTGCCTCTAAGGTAGTGGCATATGGTTGATATAATTTGTTTGTGATGGTGAGGGCAGTGACCATATCACCTGGGGATGCCCTGATCCTGCCTCAGGGCTGGCTGAACATAAATCAGTTCCTGAATGCTGTGGGTGCCTACACTCTTTCAAATCAAATTTGAAATCACATCAGCGGTAGTTTGTCTTAGCATGCTGGCTAGTTCCCTACTGACATTCATATTCTGACTTAATAGCTTGCAAGGTAGAACACGGGATTTTGTGTTTGGTGGCTGAGAAGCAGGTTTGCATTTCTTTCTATTTTACTCATTTACCATGCTGTTCTTGCTTACAGAGCCTTAGTGAGGTCCATCAGTCAATGAAGTACTCCCCTTCCCTCTCCCCAAAACTAAGAATGCTCTCAATTTACAAGAAGCCTTTGGCTCTTGCTGCTTGCACTGTGTTTCCTGGAATGTGTCACCAACTGCTCACTGTATGCTAAGTATCTTTGGTCATGTTTGGCAAATGTCTGTAGTAGGCTTGACCTGAAAGTCAAATCCAGCCAGAGCTGGTCACCTATTCCCAAACAGCTTAAAAGTATTTCACAGAGAATTCTGTATCTCAGAGACTACTTCAATGCTTTAACATACAGTGACAGTTTTCTCAGTTGCTGAACTTTATAGTTCAGGACATTCAATAGCTGATCCTTGTTAGAATATCAGATACAAATAATCTTATAATCTTAGTTTGTGTTCAGTCTTCTCTTTTTTGTTGTTGTTTTTGTTTGTTTGGTTGGTTCGGTTTTGTTCTCTCTGAAGCCATGGAACTAGTTCAGTTCATCTGCTTTATCTCTCTTTTCTGTTTTCCCAGGTGGTCCAGATCCTCTTGGCCTGCTGCAGAACTGTTTTAGATACAAAGTCAGCAGTATTAATCTCTGGTACTTTTTATGGTGGCAAGCCTTGGGAAATGAGAATGCTGCTTTTTCAGACAATTACTGAAAGATTTCTTTGGGGCACTCTTTTGTGACTTTTAAAATCTGGCTTAAACTCACATATTTTCTTAATCTTGCAAACACTGACTCATATATTCATGACTCTCATTCCCCCTTTTTGAATATTTCTTTGGCATTAATGACTTACAGAAGTTACCCATAGTGCCTTCTTTTTCTGTTTGCTCTATTACGTCCATTACTCTAATATCACAAAAGTAATCAGTGAACTGGATGCTCTATTGCTTAAGGTGTTTTTATCTGGTTTAGTGTGTTTATGGACAGGATGTTCTGGTCCTGTAAATATATCATAATAATCTGTTACACCTTTGTAGAGATGCCAGCAGATATTATGGACCCTGGCAGAGTGTTATTAGTGCTGGTGGCTGTGCTTGCATGTCTATTTATGTATTGTATGGTTTATGTGCTTTTTCTCCTGCCTAAAGTTTTAGCATGTCTTTTTTTTTTCCCCAGAATTTTGCTTATAATTTGCATTCTCCTAATGCTGCATTTGTAAGACTGAATAATTTTATCTTTGGCTGCAACTTTTTTGCCTCTTACACAGCTCTTTTTGTAGCTTCACAGGTTTGCTGGTGCACCACTGTCTATTTGGCATTCAATTTACTGTTTGCCTGCTGCTGCTGCCTTGTCTTTGTATCTGGTGCTAGTCCAAGTTCTACAAACCATTTGTTTGTGCTATTTTGCATTGCATTAAAGTCATAAAGTGCAGAAACTTTCCTCCAAGATGCTGTTTTGCTTTCATAGTGTGTGTATCTTTTTCTTTGCTGCAAGCTTTAGCACAGTGACACAGCTACCATGTGGCCCACTAGGCAGGGCATCTTCCATTTTCTTTACAACAGCTCAAGCTGTTCATTTTCTTCATCTCTGTAGTTTCGCATTTATGCATATCCTTTTGCATAGTTTCTGCCTTATTTTTGCTTTTCCTGTATGATTAATGCATCTCCTCTGTTTATGTGCTTTATGCTATAAAGAAATGTTTTTCTCTCACCCTTTTTGTGGGTAAAAAGTGTTCTTGGTGCTCTAATAGTCTGTTTATTTCTTCCTGGTCTGATCCAGATGTTCTAGTTATGAGTATCTTTTCTTTTTTTTCCCTTTTTTCCCCAGTTCAGTGGAATTTTGACTTTGTTTTAATCTGCAGTATTTAAAACTGTTTAATCCATAGCCCCTTTTTATCTGTCTTCTCGGTAAAAGAATCTGCGATCCAGCTATGTTCTTCTCCTGCTTCTTGTCTCAATACTCTCCTAGTTTTACACATATGGAGGATCATTACTAATTTGTGAAATCTTGTTCAGCATTCACATTAAATGAAAAAACACGGAAGATATTGTAACAATTGAGGCTTTATTCCTTTTTCTTTAATATCATTACTTAGCGCCTCCTGTTGGGAAACTGTTGATTAGAACAGTATGAATCTTAATGCTGCCAGAAGACTGAAGTACTAGATTTTTTCCCCTTTCCTATCACAGGCACTAAAATTGTTCTTGGGATTGTTTTTGTGGGTCAAGCTGCAGACCTCAGATGTCATGGGCTTCCTCCAAATTGGAGACATTTCTGTTTTACTTGCATTTCTAGCAAAGAAACAATACAGCTTAATGATGGTCTTGGGGGCTGCTTTTAGGGAGAAAAACAATTGTTGTGGAGAAAGAAACTGATACAGGGTTCAACTCCTGTATTAATTTCCTGAAATGAGAAGACTATTCCAGTAAGAGTATATACTTTCCTATGAATTTATTTGCATGTATTTATGTTTAAAAACCAGTTTTCTTGAAAGCTCTCTAATGTATAATAAAAATAAAGCTGAGGAAGTACATAAAGATCAGGAAGAAGAAGAAGAAGTGTAAACTCAATCAGTATCAAAGTTTTTTTTTTTTCTCTTTTATGACTGTTTTTTTTAATCTTGCAGCAAAAATATGGAAGTGTGAATGATTGTTTAAAAAAAAGTGAAGACTTACAAAAACATGTGTCCTTTCTCTAAGTACTTGACACGATGTGAATCCTTCATGCGACTGACCTACGGTGCATGATCACACCTCTGGTTATTAAACTTATCATTTTTCACTTATTTTTCCTATAGATGCATAGTGTTATTGTTAGTGAAATCATGACTTTTGTGTGGGTGGGTTCTTTTAAGAATAAAGAGTGCAATGTTAACATGATATCACAGAAAACATTTAAGACCATGAGTTTCAGTAAGAAGTTATTCTACTTCTGAGCTATATAAAATCAAACAATCGTCATGAAGTTTCCATACTTAAATATTAGCATTGTGGCTTATCTTTTTAAACCATCTGTACCTGCTGTATCTCTTCATTTTTTTTGCAGTTATTTCTACTATGTGAAAATATAACCAAGAGTGTATTTTCTCTGAGATGATGTCTTGTATGCAAATTAGACTAGAAATTTCAGGCTTAAGCATGAATATCTGCTGATTTATTTCCCACTGTGATGATTTATTAAATCGTAAAATGAAATGTGTAATTGCAAATGAATGTGACTCCATTAGAATAATAATTAAACCCTGAAATTGGTATTCTCATCAGAGCTGGACAATTTCTTCTCCTGAAGTCTAATAAAACAAATCTACATTCGCCTCCTTGCTTGGTGGCATTTGGCTTTGAGTCCCATTGAGAAAGGATAATATTTAGTCTGTGTATGTGTGTGTGTATTTTACCATCCCATATGTATATTAAGGCATTTGTAGGGGTTAGTAATTTAGATTAGACCTGGAGCCTGGAAACAGTTATGCTTATACTTAACATGGCATCCATAGCTGAACTAAATGAGGTTGCTTGCAGTGAATTGAGTATGTGTGTTAATGCTTGGAGTATTAGTGCCTTAATGTTTTGTGTAACTCAGTTCTAGTTCAGCAGAACTCAACTGCGTGTAAAAGAAATCACACTTGAACTCAAGTCTGAGTTAACTGAGCTCAGAGTAATGTTGCTGACACGCTTGGAAAGTATCCAGAGCTTCTGTAAAAATGCTGTTTGGTGGAAATAAAAACTTTTTTTATTTCCTGGAAATACCTGTTTCAGTGCATTATTTTTTAAATAAGGACATTTCTGATATTTGCCTCCTGGTTGGACCTGGTAGACTGCTCAGGAACTTCAGGATACAGGTCCTTGTTTTTGTGCAGAGTGATACTTGACTTCAGGATCCCAAGTGTCCAGAGTCTAAAGGTGAGGGTAACCCAATTAGGTAGGTTGATGCTGCCAAGACTGCAGTGGCCAGGAGTGCTTTGATGGCTACAGATTTGGATACAGCGAAGGTTCCTGTTCATGGAGCTTAATCCACGTGCCTTGAGATCAGAGCTCTTGGTATTTTGAATCTCTGTGCTTTGCACTAGAAAACCTCCCTGACCATTGGTGTCTGAGGGGATACTAAATTCCTAACAAACTATTTTATTTGGTAAATATGACACTAAAACATTTAGAAGCTTTTTTTTTTCCTAGGAGGATAAGAAAGAATACAACAACCTAGCTTTTCATTCCATCCTTTTTAGGAACACACTCCAATTTCCTGCACAACAGAAACCAAATTGTGACTAACTTTGGTAACAGCAATTCAGGTTACTGGTCCAGCTCAGAAGCCTCTTGTATTTTCTGGATTGCATCCCATATTGCCCATTTATCTCTTTTCCCTCCATGTCTTGCTTGCTATATGAAAAACCTGGTCAAACTGTAGAAAGCATTGATCAAAATTCTGTTTCTTCAAGCACTTGCATGAAAAGCCGTAATGCTATTTAAGTCCACTTTTTGCAGAACTGGTCTCTGCTAGGTTACAAAAGAGTAACGTAAAGTACCCAGGAATGAGCTGCTACATGTTGCAACATAGTCCTCGCTAACCTGCTGTGGTCAGTATCTTGTCTTGCATGGAACAGATACTGACCAGTCACTCAGTCCATACAGACCGTGGTTACCAAGCCCAAAGCTGTTCTTGTAGAAAAGTAGGAAGGTACCCCCCAAATTACTCAACAGAGCTGTGGAGGGCACTCCTAATATTGATCCTTTCTGGTTTTAAAGTATTGCCATGATTGGCTGGGTAGCATGCCATGTTATTTTGCTAGTTTAATGCAACTGGGATCGAGGTAGTCTCAAGTCAAGGTAAAAGTGAAGAAAAACATTTCATTCATGAAACCTACAAATACTTGCAGCCTCACTGTCTCTGTTTAAAGACTCAAACGACTCAGCTGAATTGTGATTCTCTTTCTTGCTTGCTTATCAGAGCTTGAGTTTCTAAAGATTGCGCCTTTTCTCTGTCCCTGTATCTAGAGAGCAAGCTGCAGATGCTTTCCTGCTCCATGTAGTTAGAGAATTGGCCCTTGGGCATATACATAGCCTACAATTTCAAAAGAGAAACCTATATTGGGAATGAAGGCAAGGATTTTGTTGTTCTCTCCTTTCTCTGTGAGGATCTGTCAGCTCCATCTCCTCTCTGCCTTCCATGATTTCTTAATCATTAATTCAGTTAAAGTCATTCTGTGTTTCTTCCCAGTCCTTCCCTGATGAGAAGCTAATATACTTTGGGTAATTACTGTCCAGAAGAATAAACAGAGCCCACTAATGACTGTCCTAGTGCTTGGCTAAATACTGAGCAGTTGGTTTTACCCAGTATGAGGTAGGGTGCTCTTTCTCATTGGTGAGCAATGTTATTAAAATCCTGATGTAAAGCATCATGAATTCTATATAAATGTGCCATTTGCTTATCAAATATTACCACTTGGGTAATGCAACACGTTAATTGGTCCCATTTGAGGCTATCCTGAATGATGATATGTTGGTTGTGACATATTTTGGTGCTACCTTTGATGGATAACACAACAAACATATACTGGTTAAAGTGTAGGTTTTGCTTATCTAACATGCATAGTTTTTTCTATCATTTTTTCAGCCAGCTGAATCAGGATCTGGACTGAAAGCAAAACTATACATACTTTTTAAGCATGTTTGCATTTACATCTTGTTACTGAAAAGGAAATTAGTATTATGATATGGTAGGTAGATAAGGTTGCACCGTCACTTCCACTTTATACCTCTATCTTCAGGTGCTTTGTAGCAAAAAATACGGACTCTGAAACTTGCTGGTTGTCTGTGAAAACTTTAAGAAAAGAAAGTTGTAACAAAGCTGTTTTTACTATTAGAGAATTCAGGAAAAGTATGTAGTAAAAAGTACACTTTCTCAGCTGCATTTTTCTTATAAGTAATACCAGAAATGTAGGACACAGACAGTTGTAGTTTGACAGAGCAATAGTTCTTATTTAATAAATGCTTTGACTGTTGCAGTAAAAATTGGTTTTCCTTTGGGTGAGTTATGAACTACACTTCCACATGGGTGCCTCAGGAGCCAGATTTTTCGAAAGGACTTAGCACCCAGCAGGACACAGTGAAATGCTAGGAGCTGCTGGATACTGAACTCTGAAATTCTGGCCTAAGTTCAAAGTGTACAGCTAAAAAATGTTGTACTTCAAATACACGATACTTCCAGCCATGTTCACAGAGCAGGTGCCTAACTGCTCTGAAAATCTAAGTCTGTGAGCTTGAGCACCTCTCTCTTAAAATAAGGAAAATAAATCTATTAAAATAAGATAACATGAATAAGTTTCCCATTTTAGTGTCTATGGCAAAGGTTCCACATGCTGTAGCTTATCAACAGTGGGAAGCGTTGATCTGCAGTATTTAAGTAGAGACGTATGTATTTTGGTTTGAACCAAATGCTACCAACAGGACCAAGTCCTTCCAAAGCAGGACATCCTTCCTCACTGTTTTTACACTTCTTTTAAGAACAAGTTGTTTTAGAATGTGAATGGAGACTTTCCTTAACCATCACTTAAAAGCATAGGAATTATTCTTACCCTTTCTTAGCTCCTGTCTTCTTTTCAACTTTGTTCTTGTCCTATGGATCATAGCCTCTTCTCACCCTACTTTAGGACTGCAACAGCTGTGAGACCTCCAGAGGCACTCACTGTACTGAGCTAACCTGGGTTTGATAGGACCTGCTACCAAAAACCACCTTGCTTTCTGCTAAGTAGAGTCTCATTGCTTGGGAATCAGTGCAGCTGTAAGGGTACTGAGCCTGAGCCATGAAGCTTTATCTTGGTGTGGGTCTGTTGACTGTGGAAGAATTACTTTTGGCTTATAACACAGATGTAGCAGAGAATAAGAGTCCTGATGCTTACTTCTTTGTGAATTGCAGTGAGAGGTGTATTATTTTTATCTTCTGCATTCAGTGAGTTCTGTGTATTCTTATTCATTGGGAAAATTTTATCCATACTTACAGAACATGAAAAGGGCATTTTAGCCAAAATCTGCTTCTTAAAAAGGGTAATAAATGCAGTCATCCAGGACTGTGAAAGGCGAGGAATGTAAATTATGTGTAGCCGGGTAAAATACTTTTCCATACATTCTCTGTTTCCCAGCTCCTCCCAGATCTGTGCTCTTTGTCTTAGTCACTTTAGTGCCACAACAGGAGCCTGATTTTAGTTATTTTCAAGGAGAGGAGAAATGATTGAAGAGGAGCTCTCTTACCATACACATTTTAAATATGGCCTATGTATACCTATGCATGTAACTGCTTATACTCATCCTGTTTATTTGACCTTTATAACATGGAGGCAGCCTCTCAGAGAGCAATTAAGGTGACTTTATAGGGCTAAATAAGGGTGAAATAATGATTCCTGTCTGTGACTTTACTGGACAGCATGGTCACACTCCCCCTGGGAGGCAGCCCTAATGGGCAAAGGAGTCCAGGAAGGCTGGACATTCTTTAAGGAGGAAGTCCTAAAGGCACAAGAGCAGGCTGTCCCCAGGTGCCGAAAGACGAGCTGGCGGAGAAGAAGACCGGCCTGGCTAAATAGAGAGCTCTGGCTTGAGCTCAGGAAAAAGGGGAGAGTCTATGATCTCTGGAAGAAGGGGCGGGCAACTCAGGAGGACTACAAAGGTGTAGCGAGGCTGTGCAGGGAGAAAATTAGAAGGGCCAAAGCTGAGCTAGAGCTCAGTCTGGCTACTGCTGTAAAAGACAACAAAAAATACTTCTTCAAATACATTAGCAGCAAAAGGAGAGCTAAGGAGAATCTCCAGCCCCTAGTAGACAGGGGAGGGAACACAGTGATCCAGGATGAGGAAAAGGCTGAGGTACTTAATGCCTTCTTTGCCTCAGTCTTTAATAGCAGGGCCAATTGTTCTCTGGGTACCCAGCCCCCTGAGTTGGAAGATAGGGACGGGGACCAGAATGGAACCCCCATAATCCAGGGGGAAATGGTTAGTGACCTGCTGCACCACTTAGACACTCACAAGTCTATGGGGCCTGATGAGATCCACCCGAGAGTACTGAAGGAGCTGGCAGATGTGCTCACCAAGCCCCTTTCCATCATTTACCGGCAGTCCTGGCTAACTGGGGAGGTCCCAGTTGACTGGAGATTGGCAAATGTGACGCCCATCTTCAAGAAGGGCAGGAAGGAGGACCCAGGGAACTACAGGCCTGTCAGCCTGACCTCGGTACCGGGCAAGCTGATGGAGCAGATGATCCTGAGTGCCATCACACAGCATGTAGAGGATAACCAAGGGATCAAGCCCAGCCAGCATGGGTTTAGGAAAGGCAGGTCCTGCTTGACCAACCTGATCTCCTTCTATGACAAGGTGACCCGCCTAGTAGATGAGGGAAAGGCTGTGGATGTTGTCTACCTAGGCTTCAGTAAAGCCTTTGACACGATTTCCCACAGCATTCTCCTGGAGAAACTGGCTGCTCATGGCTTGGACGGGTGTACTTTTCGCTGGGTAAAGAACTGGCTGGATGGCCAGGCCCAAAGAGTGGTGGTGAATGGAGTTTACTCCAGTTGGTGGCCGGTCACAAGTGGTGTTCCCCAGGGCTCTGTGCTGGGGCCAGTTCTGTTTAATGTCTTTATCAATGATCTGGATGAAGGGATCGAGTGCACCCTCAGTAAGTTTGCAGATGACACCAAGTTGTGTGGGAGTGTTGATCTGCTTGAGGGTAGGAAGGCTCTGCAGAGGGACCTGGACAGGCTGGATCGATGGGCCGAGGTCAATTGTCATGGGGTTCAACAAGGCCAAGTGGAAGGTCCTGCACTTGGGCCACAGCAACCCCATGCAACGCTACAGGCTTGGGGAAGAGTGGCTGGAAAGCTGCCTGGCAGAGAAGGACCTGGGGGTGTTGGTTGACAGCTGCCTGAATATGAGCCAGCAGTGTGCCCAGGTGGCCAAGAAAGCCAATGGCATCCTGGCTTGTATCAGAAACAGTGTGGCCAGCTGGACTAGGGAAGTGATCGTGCCCCTGTACTCGGCACTGGTGAGGCCGCACCTGGAATACTGTGTTCAGTGTTGGGCCCCTCACTACAAGAGAGACATGGAGGTGCTGGAGCGTGTCCAGAGAAGGGCAACGAAGCTGGTGGAGGGTCTAGAGCACAAGTCTGATGAGGAGCAGCTGAGGGAACTGGAGTTGTTTAGCCTGGAGAAAAGGAGGCTGAGGGGAGACCTTATTGCTCTCTACAGCTACCTGAAAGGAGGTTGTAGAGAGGTGGTGGTCGGTCTCTTCTCCCATGTAACAAGCGATAGGACGAGAGGAAATGTCCTCAAGTTGCACCAGGGCAGGTTTAGACTGGATATTAGGAAATTTTACTTCCTGAAAGGGTTATCAAGCATTGGAACAGGCTGCCCAGGGAAGTGGTTGAGTCGCCATCCCTGGAGGTATTTAAAGGACGTTTGGATGAGGTGCTTAGGGACATGATATAGTGGTGGTCTTGGTAGTGTTAGGTTTACAGTTGGACTCGATGATCTTAAACGTCTTTTCCAACCTATACGATTCTGTGATTCTGTGATTCTGTGATTCTGTGGTCTTACTTTTGGCATTGATGTCAGTCTACCATGAGTATTTGCATTTGGCCCTAAAGGAGTTGTCATCATCACAGTACAGCAATAGCTTTGCCTGGGACATCATTGTTGTCACACTAACACACAACACACACTAGCACACAAACTCAGTGATGTGCTTTTTATGATGACCTGGACAAAACCAAAGATATGACTAGATAGTGTCACATAGTATTAAAAATCCATCTGTAAGATCAAGTATTGCATCCTTTTCAAAAAGACAGATAATTTTGATCATGATGTCATATGTTTACCAAGATTCTGTGCACCTCCTGAGTCATTACAGCTTCCAGAGAAGAGTCCTTTAGAAGCTGAATATCAGTTACAGACATTTATTGCACATTGAGGAATAAATTGAAGAGAAAGACAGGAAATTAGGAGACATCTGAGTACCCGTGAGTATTATATGTATGATTACTTGCATATTTTTAAACTGAAGTATGATACCTTCTAATAATAAGAAGTCTTAGGAAGATCTTAGAAGAAATATAGACAGAAAGATAATCTCTGTGTGCTGATGAAGCGATGCTGATTTAGCATGGATACGTGAGCAGATACTAAATATAATCAGGTTTTATGCAAATCAAAGCCCCAGTGCAGCACTTCACTGACAACTGAAAAGAACTCATTCTCCTCCAAATAACACTTACTTCCAAGTACAGCATGCTCTTATCAAACTAGCCAAGGTTTACTAGCCAAGGTTTACATTGTGCAAAAGAGAAGCTGTCAACAAGAGCACTGCATCATGCTTCCAGCTATCATGCCACTTTTGTCTACTATTACCTTTAGTTAAAAGGAAGTCACTGTGATTTATATAACTTCATTTGAATGGAGAAAGCATTTCTGTTGGGAAGGAATATACATGAAAAGACAAATGCAGGTCACTTGTGAGTATACGGAGCACAGTATGGTGCTGGGTGACTAGGTATCTTAAAATTGACAGGAAATATTAATTATAACTTACTACTGAGAAACTTTAAATATCATTTTCCTAAGCTGAGTCTTTTCTATGGCATCAGTATTGCAGTCAAGGAGCAGTCAAGGAGTACAACTGATGTTAAACGAAAGTCAGAGCGTGTCATGTGGGATGTTTTGGGGAGTGCATCAGGTTGGTTTGAAATTGTTTGACGATTGTAGATAGGAACTTCCCTTGAATGACAGAATGAAAAACAGTCAGTGTCCTTTTGGCAAAGAGTAGGCTATATTCCTAATGCTATCTAAACATATTCTTTGACTAGAAGAGGTTATTTTGGCAGTTAAATCCACTCATTGGTGAAAAGGGAAGTAAATACTTTGTTTCCAAAATTCAGTTAACAAAAGAGAAGTAACACCTGAACAAATTCACCCAAGTAATAAATACAGTAAGTCTAAATCTCCTAGGTGTTTTACAGTAAATAATAAGTGTAGTCACTGGGGATATGCCTGTATCACTCCAGCTTTAGTAATGACAAAATGTCATCTGTTTTTAACAGAAAGGTGCATTAAAGGAAAAGAAAGCTATTAGAAAATATATCCTGGATGACATTCATAGCCCCAATGAACTGCATTAAGGCACTTATGCAGTAATTAAAAATTCACTTCAGAGGAGCTTATTATTCCTTGATTCACAGTTATTCTGTCTATCAAGAGCCTCCTGGACCCAGGCATTATGAAAACATGATGCCTCCATTACTTGCTAGATGTCTGACTTAAATCTTCAAAAGAGATGTAAAAGTTTTCCAAACCATGCAGATAAAAATCATGAATAAAAAAGACTTAGTGAGCATTTAGAATTAAAATAATTAGGCCAGAGTGGATGCTTTCAAAAATTTAGCAGCCATGCCAGTATAAAAGAAAATTCCTCATTAACTTGTGTGCCAGCTTTTTCAAATCTAATATTTAGTTAACCAGTCATTTCTAAGATCGTATTAGTAATACTGAGGAGAAAAGTTAACCATGTTAAGAAAACGTGCTTTTCTGTTAGGAGAGCTTGAGAAATTCTGGCAACAAAATAAACATAGTTGGATAAAGCTTTGCTCTGTTCCATGGTAGTTGATACTACTAAAGTAAATTGAAATAGTGTCAGAAAAAAGGCAAAGTTCTTACATTAATATGCCGTTAATATTCTTAAGGAGTGCGTGGTGGATTGCATCAGTATAACTCTATTGTCTTCCTAGCAGTCATTCCTGTTTGTTTGGGGGTTTTTTTGGCATTTAAGAGGGTATTAATAACAGCAAATTTGATTCAGTAAATGCTAACTCTTGCTGCAGTTGAGGAGTTGTGGCTCTGGTCATTAAAAAGCAACTAAACTGATGTCCCAGTATAAACTGCAATGATCTCATGCCTCATAAAATGTGCCATTTTCAACTGCCCCAAGAAGTGGTGGGAAGTTATTCTTGTTTTCCAATGGCTAAATATGACTTTGATCAGTTTTGCCCAGTGTTTTTCTGGATACACCAGCTGGACAATGCTGCCTTGACATGCAAATGGTAAATTGAAGACCAACTTGTACTTTTTAATGTTAACAGACTTACTGCGTTACTTCAGTTGGTCATCATTTTCAAAAAAGCTTATTTTCCTGCTTAAAATTGTGAATCTCAGAAATATTGCAGTGTTAAGTAGAGAGATAAAGGCATTTTAAGTGTGAATAATTAAACAAGATTTTGCAATATAGAAAACTGTTAGAAAGTTGGTGGCAGAGGACCTAGGGTTTTGTCAAGGGATTAAAGAATTAGATGGCAATTGAAGGAGATTTCTGGAGGGCTAAGTTGTATTTAAATGAGTTAATCTTACCGATCTGTGAAATTTCATTAGGGTTTGGTGAGGTATTTTATCGCCTTCAGACATAGGATGAGGGCAATGTTTATTTGGTGCAGACAGGTAATTGAAAATGCTATTCTTAGCTCTGTTACTGCCTTGATATACACTGGGAAAATAACTTGTCATCTGTGCTTCACACATGAAAATGGAAATACCATACTTTCCCTACTTCAGAGAAAGGAGAAGTAAAGAATGGCCATGCTGGGTGAAATTTCGGGGTCTAAGTCGTATTTCTGTTAGTGGCTAGTAGTGGATGTTTATGTAGAGGTTATAGGGCAAGCATACAATAACGCTTGTAGTTCTAGAGTTACGTGAACTAGGAGAAATATCTTGGCTTAATACTTCCTGGTGGATGGATAATACAGTATTTTTTTTCTTTTTTTTTCCTCTTGAATTCTTGTAAGCTTTCATCATGGAAAGCATCCTGTGTCAGGGAACTGATATTTTCATAAAACCATCTAGTTTAATCACAAAATCTTTTGTGACTAGAAACAGCCAGCTTAGGAACTGTCACTCTATATGCTTTACTTATGTGTGTTACCTTTTGCTTGCATTGCATTGAAGGTGTTCAGTCTGGTAAGGAGGAAGGCCACTTGTAAAAGATTGCAGAAGGACCTAGGCAATAAAATGGCAGGTGATTATGGCCCTTCATAGCTGATTCAGAAGGCCTGATCTCCTCCTGTCCCCACGCAAAAAATGGAAATGGTGGAGATGATTGTCTTAAATAAGTGTAGTGGATAGTATTGAAGTGTTTCATGATGTTTAGGCTTCAGCCTGTGGGAAGAAATGGTATCCCCACAGCTTTACCAGTTTACAGATCCTAGAATAATCAAAGTTTTTAAGCCTGACAGGATAAAATCCCACAATTTTTTAGTCTCCCTTTGAGTAGGAGTACTTAAAATCTAAATTGTATTTATGGCTATGAAATATCTGGTCTCAAGAAGAAACCTCACTCTCTCTGTTTTAGTATTATCACCATTCTGCTAGATAGGCAGAACTGAGTAGAAGAAAAGACACCTGACATACTTTGCTAGCAATGAAAGATACCTGTGAAAAAGGAAGGAGCTGAACCTAGATTTCCAGACTAGTAACTTAGTGATCTGGCTGATGGAAAGAGGTCTGGTTTAATAATGGTTATTTAAATTGAATGGATTGAGGTGTTTCGGATGGATTTGATGTATTAATCCAATGCTATTAATCTGTTAATGAGGCCACATTTCTTTGAATCATCTGTTGTGCACTGAGATCTAGTAGCCTGGCTGCATAGGTGATGCCTCAGGAATCTCACTTTCCAGGTCAGCAGCAGCTTAGGTACATCCTGGGATACTATTACTGGGAGATTCAAGTACAGTGACCTAAATTTGCTTTCTATTTTTTTTACTGCTCTGTATTTTAGGAGTGTTAACTTGACCAAAAAACTGATTTTAAAACCTTTTTTTTCTCCCCAGAATCATCCCATGAAGACAATCCCTGAGGCTCAGATTAGGATGCAATTTATTTATCTGAGAGAGGAATGCACTGTCTGTGCAGTGGTTAAAACCAGTCAGGCAAGCCTGTCAGTGGCAAAGTCCTATCAACATTGTTACTGTCTGTTTTCATTCTTCTTCTAAAGTATGATTAAAAATAGTTCCACAAACATATCCGAAAAGACACATGGCAGTGAAATATTAGGATTTTTCATTTATTCCAATTCTCTGTCAATGGTTATCTAAGTGACCATTTAAAACAACCTGCACAAGGTAAAGAGAAAATGGTTTATCCTTTCTTCATGTGTAATACAACATGGTGGCAGGAACCTTTTTCTTGCTACAAGAAATTAAGTAGCTGCAAGGAATGTCTACATTTATACGGGAATGTCTGTGTTTATACAGGCCTTAAAATACATCTTTCATGCTAATTCAGATTACTGGGTTGCCTATGACTCTGGCTGTTCTAGTTCACCTTTGTTTTATTAAAGGTGCATCTGAGGTCAACTGCTACTAACTATACTGTTAAATATTGATTTAACAATCTGAATTAATGTAATTTTCAGTTGTTCTTCCCTACTTAATGTACAGCAGCACTTCAGTGACCCAGTCAATAAGTTCAATAGCACTCGTGAAGTTCAGGCTATGGCTGTCACTGACTTGCTCTGCCCTTCTCCTTGCTCTCTTCACCCAGGGTCAAACAGGTTTTAGTAAATGCACAGTCTGTGTTCCTGCTAATAGGCTGTGGGGCTTCTCTAGCTAGATGCATTCTGTGCACACCAGTTACTTCTGAAGCAGATTGTTTGGTGCCATGTACCGATTTTTTTAAACAAGCTGCACTTTCTCCTTTAACAAGAGAAAAGATTAAACACTGAAGGCATCTTTTATGGTTTATTTCAAGGTTTTCTGCAGGCCTTTGTGTAACAGTTAAAGGCTCTTACATAAGTAAAAGTACATACTTGGTAATTTGTAAACAGCAAGTCTTTACTTGATAACACTTGCTAATCTGTGTCAGAGCTAAAAGGCCAATATTTAAAGACATAAGTATGGCTAAGGTGTTTTAAACAATTGGTTAAATGTCCAGGGTTGGTGTGCTAGCAACCTGGAGAATTATGCCTTAATGAGAGTGAAAATATCTGGGCAGCCAAACATTAAGCACTTTGGCAAAACAACACTTGAAATACAACGTGCCCTGGTGTTGCATGGGAAAGTAAGTGTGATTGTTCCTGCTCCATGAATGTGCCACCTGTGACAAAGAGAAGTCACAAATGGCCTGTATTCAGGTGATTAACCGATAGTAAGTGTAGATTTGAGTGTATATGCCCTGAGTCAATTTCTCTCTGAACGGTTTTCATTAAGTGTAAGAGCTCTAATTTTCTTGATCTCTGCCTCTTTTAAGCCAGGAGTAAAAATGTGTGCATAAGTAGATGGAAAGTCTGTGTGAAAAAGAAAGAAGTGTGAGAACTAATGTCTTTTGTCTAATTTTGAGAATAGCAGAGGGTATGCATTAAATATGAAACTGATGTTTGTGCTTTCATTTAACAGAAGAATGGCAGTAGGTCTTACAACTTTGAAAAAAAAAAGAAAAAGAAAAATCTGCTTTCATATGTCTTGGCAAAAAAACCCCACCTCTGCTTTCCTTCCATAATTCACAATGAGGCCTAGATCCATGTTGGGATCATCTTGTGTGCTGGCACACACACTCCTTGCGGTCTTTCCCCCATGAAGTGTTGTTCTTCACCCAGGTTCACCTACTTGTAAAGGAGGTGTTCCAGGATGCCCTGCTTCTCCTTGAACCACCAGTGCCCGGGTATGACAAACATAAGGTTACAGAGAGCCAGCAGGAATGATGCAGCTGCTGAAGCCACATGCTTTACATGCAGAACAAGGAAAGCAATACAATCCCTGGCCCCTGCTCTGTAGAGCTTACAGAATGTAATTAGAGAACAATGGTTTAACCTGGGAAGGTACTAAATTAACTGGAGCAAGCATGATAAACAGAATCAAGCTTTTAGTTCTAGTTCCAGATAACAGAACGAAGTGTATGGATCAATAGTAAAAGCTGCATGTCTTTCTGCACTGGCTGACCATCATTGAGGATATACTTTGAGAATTTGACTGTTCATGGCTTTCCTTATATATTTCCATATGTATCTGTTTTCTCAAAGCTGCATCTCACAGATCTGTTTAGATGACATGAAATAGGATGTCTAAGAGGAAAAATAGGAGACCAATGCAGGTATACACTTCAGGTATATCTATGAACTTGAGAAGGTTAAAGGATGGTAACTTTAGATTCTAATTTATGGTTTCAGCAATTTACAAGTGTCTCCTGTGAAGATCAAACTCTGAAGCCGCTTTTCTCTCAGAAGAAAGGCTTGTGTCTTTGTTAAAAAAGAAAGCTGCCTTTGTGCTTTCTGACCATTCTCTTTCATTTTGTAACCTTTCAAAAAGCCCTTTTAGCTGTATGGAATATAACAGATTAAAAACACCTCAGGGAATCTTTGTTCTGAATTGCCTCTTTCGTTATTTGTTTCTCTAAGTTATTCTTAATGAAGATAGTAACCATCTTGTTCTTACAAAGAATTTTTCTTCTCTCCTATGTTTCCCCCTGTTTTTCCACGTTCTGTAAGCTGACGGAGAGATATAATGAATAAAAATTCTCGTCATGCCCATCTGCCTATGTGCCCTGTACTTTGTCATTTGGCAGTTGGGTATCAAAGTAGCATCATCAATGTTCTTTGAAAACTAAGCAGGTTGGACATGCAATTTAGATGAAAAACAATTACACTGTGTTAGCTTGCCTTTGGCAAGAGTATTAGGGCTCGTCTTGGAGTCAGGAAACAAAAGTACCACTTCATCTTCATGAATTTTAAATGAGGGAAAGTGTATGTGTGTGAGAGAGAGAGAGTTGTCTGGCAGAAGCTTTTCCCTACAATCTTTCTCTAAGTAGTTTTTTCCTCTCTAGAATATGTCCTGGTCTGTGCTTCTGGTATTGGCTGGAATAATAAGTATTTCCCTATAACACAGGTAGTGTTAATGATTGTCTCACTAGTTTCTTTCAGACCATCTTTTTGATATTCATTAAAAACAAAAGGCTATGCCTGTGACAAGCTTCTCAACCAAAAAGAAAGAGGATTAAAGAGTTAATAAATGTTGTATAGACTCCTTTTCAGCCAAACAATTTTTTTTTGCTCATGTTATCTGTGTGGAGCCTACCATGGTATGTTTTTAAACACTTCTAAGTGATCATTCTTAGATCTTTATAAGCAGCATTCATGAAAGTCTGTCTGATAAGAATACTAAACTGAATGCCATCTTTTTTTCCAAACGTCTGTGCAAAAACCACCATATATTACTGTTTTGTGAAGTCCTGCAGGCTAAGAACAAGTGTGTAACAGAATGTACTGACTCTCGAGAAATTGCCTTTTAGGCAGTATATAAGAGCAAGTTCAATGGTAAACATGCATTTTAGTGGTGTTTTTTTTTTCTGAATGAGGGCATAATCTGTCCTGCAGCACTTGTAATGAAGTTCTGAACAATGTCAAAAAGAAACTAACAATGTAAGTGCCTGTCCTCCTTAAGAAAGGTCTTTGCTCTGAACTTTAAAGCTAACCATAAACATCAAGAAATTCTCAGTGCATGATATTAACCATGTGACTGAAGCATAGCCTGAGTTGCAGCTTGCCAGTATTGTGCTGCTTGTACTTGAAGTCTGTCAAATGTTTAATGAGGACAATATGTTTGCCTTAAAACTAAACATAAAACATTCTTCTACTTTCTTCCTTAACTTTTTTCTTCTTCAATAAATAAAATCCTTAATTTGATGTCAGAATTAGAAGCAATTTTTTTGTTTAGTGGATTTAGAGGAATCTGAGTGTAGAAAATTCTTTAAAATAATGTTTTTCTGAATTCTAGCTGTGTGAGATAGAACCTAGTCAGTTTTTATTCTGGGCTCCATCAGTGGATAAAAAGACTTTTCAAATTTGGTCCAGCTATCTTGTCCATACAAAATTTTACATCTTGATCAAGATATTCCTGGAACTAGGTTGTATTTTAGCGGGTAAAACAGAGTTTTGCAGCTGTTGAGGCAGCTCTGGATTCTTACCTCTGATACTTGTTCACAGAAAAAAAAGAATTAAGCTGGTGTGGGAAGACAGAATTTTATATTGTTTTTTTTTTTTTTTCCCCAAGTCTGCCTATTTGAAAGAACATTGCAGTATCAAGTTGGGAAAGGAATGTGAAGATTATATTTTTAGATTGAGATCTGAGTTCTGTCACTAAGCTTTTAGCGGCCAGTGTAGATGAGCAGTAAAGCTGTGTTGTATTTTAATATAAAGGTTTGCATTATGTCCACAATGGGCTACCCCTTGAGGAAGGCAGCAACCTTGAACTGGAGGTGTGGTTTCATGGTGTTCAGATTCCTTGAGTAACTGTGACTAGGGATAAATTCATTATAATTATTTTCTCTCTGCTGTGTTCTTAGCAGGAGATGATAGTCTTCAAAATCAGCAGCATGCTGACCAAGGATGTGAAATTCAATCCCCTCTGCCTGGAAGAAGGGGAAGGATTACCTAACTCACCACCTATAGTAGGCTATTGATGTTGTCTGGGATGAGTTGTCACTCGAGCCTGTTGATCCTGTCCTGGTTTGTTTAACAGTGTCAAGATAGCTCCAGTATATCTTATACATTTCACCTTCCAGAAAATTGACTATGGTGTATTCTGAAGAAAAGGTACACTGAAACTTTTCTGTTTTGTATAAAATTCTTAAACGGTCATTGAAAACCTTGTCATGCTTTGTTGGGTTGTGAGAACTTTCATCTGGATGATGAGGTTTTTGCTTTCTCTTTACTGAGTAACTACATGATTAATGTGAAGCAGACAAGAATCAGCTAGAGCTGTTTACAGAGAGCCAGGTAGAGTGCTCTGGGATGTGGCTGGTGTCCTTAGGGAGGATCCAGCTTTTCTTTCTCTGTAGAAGAATTAGTCACTGTGTTATTTGTTTTAGTCCATGGTTTTCAGTAACTTGGGAACCGAGTCTTCTCTCTTTTTTCACTTTGTTACAGCTGCCCACAGTAGAACAATATGCAAGCCAAGTGAAAAATGTCATTTGTGAAAAAAAAGTGAAAAAAAAGTAATTTGTGTTGCATTTTGAAAATATGTCAAACTACCATGAAAATAGGCTAGAAGTAGGAAAATCAATTATTTGTTGACTTATTCGTGGTTACCAAGAGAGAAACTGCATGTACTGCTTGATCTGAAGAAGGGCACATGAGAAATTTGGAGGAGTCAACACCTGAGAGGTGGATGGAGGAGCAGGCTCAAACCCACTTCCACTTTCAAACCCACTTCCACTTTCAAACCCACTGCAGTTGACATGGAATCCTGCACCTGAAATTTGTTGCCATGCTGAGTACCATGACAGTAACAGCATGGTCCAAGCAGGGTATTGCTGTGCTCTGACCGCCACGTAAGGACTTATGTGAAGTATTCGGAGATCGGATTCACTGATCAATGGCAGCTGCATGGTTTTGCATGTGCCTGGAGGTTCTGTTAAGTGTGGGTGTTTTTCAGTGCACCCTTACATGTTAACAGTAAAGGCACCTAACTAAAAACCAAGTGAGTAAGAGCAGATCCCAGCTGATGTCTCTGCGAGCAGGAGCAATCCTGACCCTGGTCTGGCGGAGGGCTGTGCAGCCCTTGGACTATGGCTGTGTCAGCCTGCCAGGGACGTATGCATTTTATCACGTGGTACTAAAGTGGGGACTGCTGTCTGGCAAACCTTCATGTATCTGTTTCCAAAGCTACACTAGGAGAGGTTTGGCTCTTGAGCTGTCTAAATATTGCTACCAGCAAGCTTCAGTCCTCGGTACTGGTGGCCACATGTGCTTGCCAAGGTCTGTGGGCCTGTGCAATCCGACCCTCATTTGCCTCAGAAATCCCCGTATGGGGAGGGAAGCAGCCCTTCTGGCTCTTGTCCCTTTCCAACAGACTGGCTGGTATTCCTCTGACAGCAGATTCCTCTATTAGATGACACAGAGATGAGAGAAACGGTGTAAATGCAGGTCAGGTGAAATGGTTAAATAATTTAAAGAAATCCCTGTTGAGATAAAACCACTCTTGTCCACTGTTCTGTTTCAATGCTGATGTGGGCAATGTGTTCAGAGCTCCATAGGAAATGTTTGCATTTTGTAATTCTGAAAGGTGATATTTTTAAAACTGTTTTAATATGTGTCTGGATATTTAACTAAGCTGAAAAATAAAAATGCAGGAGGAAAACAGTAGAATTACATGAAGCAGATAATTAGTAGAGCTGTAGAGCTTTCAAGTGGTGTTGAATTTTTTTACCCAAAGGGCAGTGGTCTCATAGCTAAAGTGGATAATTTTGGGCTCATATGTAAAGCTCAGTTCACTTTTAAATACCAAGTTGCTGATCTTAAAAGTGTCAGCAGGACCTAGTTGTCACAGAGTTGTTGAAAGAGAGCTCTTCGTTGCTTTAAAATGATGTAAAATATAGTCCTAGTGTTACAGCATATGTTGTTTTAAATATTCCTGAATTTTGAAGTAAGAACCAGGGAATTTTAATAAGCAGAAGATCAAGAAAATTATGTATGTTGGGCCCTAGGCTTTAGTTAAACACAATGTTATAAGTCGTTCAAAAGAACAGGTACTGAGAAGTGCTCATGGGGGGGGCAGGGTGAAACAGGTTCACACTAAGTAGTAGAGACTAAAAAATAAAGACTGAAGTCACTCAACTACATGTGCATAGAGCAAAGTGTATTCTTTTATATCTCCTTGAGTGTTTCCCAAGAAAAGATGCTGATGCTTTTAATGATTCTTTTTGGGAGTGTACAGCTGACTTGCACTAGATTCAAGTATGTCTAGGAAATTGTTTGTCTTTAGGATTGCACATCCATGAGAGTTTTTTGCTTATATACAGACTTGGGATTATTGAAGATTTAAGTGAAGCTGCAAAAAAGAAAACGGGGATGATATTTCAATTAGGTTCTCCAGTAGCTTTGCCCTGAGGAAAACAAATCAATGACAGGCAGCTTTTTTTCTTCATAGTCCAAAGAAAACATTCATTATGATATTTTAATAGCTCTGGAAAGTCTCTACATAACTAGGCAGGTAACTCAACTGAACTCAACTGAACTCAACTCAGTCTGGTGTAGGATTGATTCAAGAGTTTCTGGATTGGAAAAGAGAACGAGATGAGTCCTTTACAAAGCAGCATCTTGTATCTCAACTTCATTGAACCTTTTGTTGCTTTTAACACTTTCATGCTTAAATAATGTGACTAAGCTTTCTAATATGCTAGCACTCCAGTTTCTTTTCTCCCATTCCTGGCAACATCCCAGAGCAAGCTGTTTCTAAATGTTCTTCTGCCTTTCATCTCTATTAATTTTTTTTCTGTTCTTCTGGTTTAGCCTAGCACAGGGCAGGCATACAGATATTGCTAAGGAAAAGCTATGAAAATAGGCTGCAAGGAAACGCAGGCAGCTGGATTTAGAAAAAGGTTTCAAGATTTTAAGAATGGACTCTCTGGTTGCAATATGCTTTTTTAAACTGATGTTTCTCTGTATGATTTGAAGAAAACTCAAATGGGAGCTGCCAAAATTCCCCCAGCAAACCGTCTCTTAGGAAACTCATTTTCTCAAGCTTTGCTCATGACAAGTAGAGAGAGTAAGCTTTATGAATAAACAAATACGGTGTGTCCCATGCAGATATCAGTGTATATAGTTTTATTCCAAATGTATTCTGCAGCTTTATGTAACCTTACCATAAGCAGGTGTTGAAATAACTAGACACCAGTTCATATTTCACAGTTAAGGAATTTTTTTCCTTCTCAACTTCTGGAAGGATAATTTCACTGCTTTCCTCCAGCTTTTATAACTCAAAAGTCCAAACAACATTTACAAGAAAAGATTAATGGTCTTTGTTGCTTTCTCCCTTCATCTCACAACTTCACCCCTGTCCTAAGTTATACTCCAGGGCTGTCCATACTCTGGAGATGAGAGCCTCTTGGTCTTGTATCTTATACTTAGTCTCAAAAGATCCTTCCAAGGCAAAAAAACCCCACAACATTTTAAGTGTATGGCATTATATAGTTTGTATATTAAACAGATATGTTTATATAGTAATTTCAAAAGTTATTATATAGCTTTTTAAACTTGGGAGTCCTTATGTCAGTTTGAAGTAGTTAAAACTGCACTCCCTCCCCAGTTACATAGTCTTAAATGGTTTTAATGGTCATCCAGTGTTCTTTCTCTTTTGATATTTGAGCTGTTGAGAGTCATGTCTTTTTTTCTTGTCTTTTTCCCCGCTTTTCTTCACATTTTCATGGTTTTTTTTTTTACCCCACCATGAGGGCTGGATATGTATTCTTCAAAAATTTGAAAATAAAATTGAAAGTTGAGGTTCTTGGCTAATACATTAATTCAGTGGTTAGGACTTTAATATAAGGTTGAGTTAACATTAGACTTGCAGAATTAGTATACTGTGTTTCTGGGGCCAAATATGTGCCAGCATCTAAAGCTATGGACAGAGTCAAACCTTTATGTGCTAAGTGGCCTGAAAACTTCCCTGAAGTGGAATCTGAAGTAGTCATGATCCAGCAGAAACAAAGCCTCTGAAGAAAGCACAATTAAGCAGATGAATGAGGAAAATGTAATAATCCGATGGTGGAGCTGCTTCTGCTACCATACAGCTGTACCTGAGACAACTGACTTGCTTGCTGATTGGGGCATGAGTTGACACATGCCTGAGGAACTGCAGCCTAGTACAGTACAGGATGCAGCATCTACCTGAAGCTGAGTGCATACCCTCAAAGTTCAGGCAGCAATACACTCTGTTCTTGTGTGACAGCACTGCTCCTAGCAAGTGGACCGCAAAAGCTGGTTCTAGTGATAGTTTGAGACTAGTGGAGGTGGTAACTTTGGCTTCCTGGGCTATCAGGATTTGGTGAGCAGAAAGATGGTAGCATAGAGCTGTCCTCTTCCTTGCCCTCCTGTGCTTCTTTTGGATCTCCCAGGCTCAAGATGGTCAGACGTCAACGTGTAGTCTACGGTTTTGAACACCCCAGAACCCGACACGCAAGTCTATTTTTGAATTTTGCAAATGAGCTCTTACCATCTTAATGGGTGAAACCAAACCCTCAAATTTATATGCTTCTGTTCTTCAGGCTATCTAAATTTAATTTTAATATATTGAGTTCATTTCTAATAGAAGCTGTAGGGGATGTGATCAAAAGTCTTTTTAACTTCAGCTTCTGTCCACTGTCATTGATCTGCAAATTTTTCTTTCAGAACATGTTTAAAACCCTTTTCACATTGTCTGTTCCCTGCCTGCCCATTGTGAAAACCTTTTTGATTAGAGAGCATCAAACAATTCATCAAGGCTTCTGATCTTTCGGAATAGGTGCTGGTTAACGTTTCAGCAATACATCCCTAAATGGGAGATTGGATGGTAAGAACTCTGTTTGCAGGGCGAGATTTGTCCATTTGACAGAGGTCACTTTTACTGTAACTAATAACAAAGCAGTGGTGTGCTTGGGATTTCGAGAGAATAAAAAGGCTTCTAAACGGCTCTTCCCCCTGCCCCTCCCAATGTGGACAGAGAGTCTAAACTAGATCCTGTGCTACAGAATTAAACATGCAGATTTGACCCTGCTTGGTGTTTGTGTGTGGGTGAGTTCTGAAATCAAAATGAAATCATGGTGAATTAAATTTTTTGGACCAAAGATTCGGGTTGTGTAGCAATATGATGAACAGCTCTTGTCACCTAGTTAAAGGAAGGGAGTTTCTTAAATAGTATGCCTGTCTCACACAGTGTAATGTAGCATAGATCCCCTTTCCCCATGTACGCCTCTGCTGAAGCTAGCAGTGTTTGAAGCTAGCCATCACCAGAACTAGAAGTAGTGTTGACATACCTCTATGATCAGTTTAACATAGTGCGTAGCTATAGCTATATTGCTTTTGCACCTGAGCTAACATATACTTGCCAAATGGTACTGTGCCATTGACCAATGCAAGTGCTGCTACCTGGGATTTGTCTGTCCTACAGGACACTGTGTGGGATAGACTTTAGACTACTAGACGATTTAGATTGGCAACCCAGTCACTGAGAGGTAAAATCAGCACCATTTGGATAGATAAAGAAGACAAAAGCAGAATGTGAAAAACTGGCTGGCAAGAAAGTTATATCTAGAAATAAAGGACACATATTTAAATGCATTGGAACTAAGCACTGAAATTATTTCCTTAAGACTATGTTAAATTCTTCATCGCACAATTCAAAGACTGAGTGTCATCTTTAAACAAAGATGACCCAAAATGCTTGAGGATGCTAATGCAGCATGAAATACAATGGCTTGGGTTTTTTTGAGGTCACAATAGCTAATAAATTCAATTACTGACTATAAAGAAGACATGCTTTTTTCCCCTTATTTTCTGTTAATTGCTGATGGAAGCTTTTAGGAAAGGATCTGTTTGCTGCATTTTTACAGCACTGGTACAATAGAAGATCTCACTGGGACTGTTAGGTGTTAGTGTTATGCACCTATACGTGAGAGTGTCAGTTAAACTATTTTTTTTAAATGTTGCTCTTCTTTAGGAATGAGGTCGATATAGCCATGGGCTGTAGTTAAAGCCTCAGATGCAGTGTTCTGTCACTGTTTTTGTGTCTGACCTCTTTACCACAGAAGGCTAGCAACTGCAGCTTTAGTCTATGGGACAAGAATTGTTGCTGACTTCCCAGCAGTGCTTTGCAGCATCTGCTTCTAGCGATGGAAAGATGCATGATGATGGAATTTAATGTCTTTTAGGACAAAAAAACTTTAATTAAATAATGCGGAGCTTTTTTCCCTAGTTTTAACTGACTTGCTGCATGAGCTTTGCTTCTGTATCTCTAATGAACCTCGTCACATCTGCTTTGACTGCAAACATTTTCATTGACGCTAGTATCAGAGGCCCTACTTTTGATTGTAGCAGTTTGGTACAGATATACTGTTAGGTTAGAAACAATACATTTCTATGCATGTGGGTGGCAACTATTCAAGGTTTTTTAGAAGCTATGATGTTCTGTACAAATGTGCCTTGCTTACAGCCGTAGGAAAATTATATTCCTGTCCAGAGACTGCAAAGCCTTCTAAGGCTGTATTTGAAATAGATGGTATATACAGACTATATAAGGACCATATGGTAGGTGTCTTTCTCTGATTTTTCTTTGGGATAAATTACAATTTTTAAGTAATTTAAAATACAACCCGGCAAAAAGCTGCTATTGTATCACCCTGTGTGTTTGTCTCTTCTGGGTGTCTCTCTTACCACATCATCTCCTCCTGATATGACTGTCTTGCAGATTATTTGATTTGAATCCAAGTAATCTTTATTTTTATCTTGCTTTTGCTTTTATTCTGTATGCACGTATGTGAATATGCGTTTTCACTTTCTTTTCTGTAAATAATCTCCTGGACTTTCAAATGCACACAGATAAATAGGGAATGGAAATGAATTAAAATATTCCCATTATACTGTACACATGAATGTCTCTGATGGTTGAAGATGTATCTTGGAGAAATAATATTCACTGTTCACTCACAGTTCTCCCATGTAAAATCCTGGTCATTGGAGAAGGATGTATTTAACTCACCAAGCTATTGCAGCGCACCAAAAGCAACAGCTCGCTTCTCTTACTGTGGGTGAAACACAAGGTACGCTGCTGTGTGTAGGGTCTGCAAAAGTCAACTAGTCCATGGGCTCAAAGGCTCCCTATACTTGACTGTTTCTCTGATTTAATGTTGGCAGACCTCTGTCTGAATGTGTAATGCAGAATTTAGTCTGCACCTAGACACCAGTTTGCGGAGTGCCCTTTATGTTATACAGCTGTCAAGTCTTCTGTGCTAGATTGATTTCTCCCTACACCAAAAGACCAACAATGAGACCAAGTGCCAGTCAGTTTTCTTCCTTAGGTTCCCTTTTAAATGCTTGCTTGCACTCCTGGCAGTGAGTTGAAGCTGGCTCTTGCACCCAGTGAGGTGGATCTGCCATTTTTAAAAGACTCATTTTTGCTTTCTTGTATATTTGAGCATTTGTTCCTTAATGGTCATCTCTTTTTTTGAAGCCATGTCAAAATGCTTAAACTGAGTATCAGCAGCCTGCAAAATCATGAGAGGAATTAAGAAACAGAGAGCTTGTTGCAGGATCATTTAAATGTCTGTCTTGCTGCTTTTCTAACATTATCCTATCTGACAGTGGCAGAATAGTGCATAGCACCTTCAAGTTCATGGATCTGTGAATTGTGGAAAGCAAATTTGTGGTTAGGAATTAAATGGCAACATTGGCACAATAGTCGTGTCTTCATTCCTTCCAGAAGGGTCTCTGCTAGCACAAGGAGCATTGGCAGGTGCAGAGACCTGCTAGTCCCCCTGTATAACTCCTTGTGTTACATCAAAAGAATAAAAAGTATACATAATCAGGCAACTTAGACTTTTGTTTAGTGTTGCTCACTTTGCCATTTTACGTCATCAGTCTGTCTCCCATTCAAAATTTATTTTCACAGGATTTTAGTCACCTTGAACTTGAGATGAAATTCCTCTTCCCCTGGGATCTGTACATGAGATGTGTTGACTCTTAAAGGGAATCTTTGCTCAGAGAATTCCCTGAGTCTTACCTTCACCATCTTTCAAAAAAATAAAAGCTTTCTGTTTTCTTTTCCATAGAGCACACTGTTTTGGATTTTTTTCGTTGTCAACCCCCTCCCCTTCTTGGTTTTAGGCTGGGAGAGCAAAGCTGAGAAAACAAAGGCAGAAGTGCTGTGCCTGGCACGTGCCCGTGTCAGTCCCACTGTAACACTGCTTCCAAACAAAAAAGTTTACTCTTCCCCAAATCAACCTTTTGATTAAATTCACAAATTGTTCATTCAGAACACATACCTGCCTGAACAAACTGAGTAATTGTACGTACAAATGAATTGATAATTACACCCATGGTGATTTGTTTTCCTATTTCGCTTCTGCTCAGCAAAGAGCAGAAACGTCTCCATCTGAAGTTAATTTACTAACGTTAGTGACCATAAGCTTCTGGTAGTGACTTTGCTTCCAGCAGAAACCGCAGTGCCTGGGCATACACAAAAGCTACTGTAGATAGAGGATCAAAATGTGGCCAGATCAGCAAAGATCTTCAGCTGCAGTAGAAGGAGCAAACATGAATCTTCTCATTTTTTCCTGTGTCCTGAGGTGGGGGAAAAAGCATCCTAATATTGCCATAGTTGTCAAAGGCAAAGCAGCAGCAGACAGATGCTTTCCCTCCAGGTTTGGCAATATCCAAAATCACTCTAGAGCTCACAAGCAAGCTGCTGTGTTACCTTTATGAGGCCCATATTTCATTCCACAGAATGGAGACAGGAAAGCTTTTGAGGAACTTCCCTTTCTAAATATTTTTTCCCCAAGTTGTGCTGCCTAGGCTGCCTGTAATATTCTGTGGTCCAGGCAAATTTGGTCTGCTGCAGGCACGTGCTCGTTCCCAGTGTTAGCTCAGTGTGGCTTCCTGTCTCTAATTTATTTGTTTGAGTTACCATTATAATGTGCTGTTATAATTCTAAAAGCAGTAAGATGCCGATGCAACAAGAGCACCTCATGTTCTTGTGATGTTATTACCCATGGCTTGACTTAAATTCCCCAAGGTTTTGACATAAGATATCAAGCTTCTAAGAACTGCTTGTGATACCCTTACATCATAAGGGCTCATGGCAGGGTCTCCACTTGCAAAAGTATATACATTTCCATCTGCTTTTAAGTATGTACAATGAATAAAGATACCCTTTGCAAATGCACCAGGGCAGCTTTTCTTTTTTTTTTTTTTTTTTTTTTTTATTACTTTGACGTTTGAGGAGTTAAAAGGTGCATCTTAAGCACTAGGTTTTGAAAATTGGTTTTGACTTCTTGAATGACAGAGAAAAAACTAACTTTGTTCAATGAGAAGCTGAACAAGCAATGTTTGCAGATACAGCCAGGGAATATTAAGATCTGCTGGTGTAAATAGTTTCTTTGTACCAGACCATAAAAGTAGCTCTCCATTTCCACCGTTAGAAGGTTCTGTAACTTCCACTGATCCATTTCTCCAGGCCTGACTCTTGTTCCTTATCCAGAATTTAAGAAAAGATTGTTCACTGCTGATTTTCATTTGCAGGAGCTTGATTATTTCTGAATTCTGGCTTTCCATCAAAATTAGATGAAATCAGTCCACTGTTACTGCGATACTGGCAGACATGAGCCTAGTCTCCTTACCAGATCAAAGAAAAGCTCCAATGCTTTGGGTTTGTTTTTTTTTTTTTTTTTAAAGGTATATGACTGTTCACATTTTTCTCACTGATTTTTAAAATGAATTTTGTACTGTATGTATACACTCTGTATATTTGTTATCACTTTTGTATACTTTGTTTCACATATGTAACAAGTGTATTTGCAGACTTGACAAGTTGTTGATATGGCTTATTGACACTCAGTTCTAGTGACTTATTTAGATGGCAAAAAAATGAATGTCACTTTTTTATTTTTCTCTACAGTGGCCTAATAATGTCAAGTTATAAACTTTACCAACACAGATTCTTCTGGGGTAAAAAAAAGCAAGTGATTGCTTGCTTCTCATGCCTCTAGCAATTGTTCTAGTGCAATAGCAACAATTACTTCTTTTTTTAACTGCATCTCTGATTCTTAAGATGTGCTTTCTCTTTTCTTCTCCATTGCTAAAACACTAGTGCAAGTTATGGTTGGTTGTTTTAAACATGTGCAACTTCTTCTACTGCTCTGATGAAGTTTACCTGTACTCATGATGCAGCTGAAGCTTCTCAGAATGCGAACAGGCATTTTTGGTGACAGAACACAGTTTCTTTGTAGTGGATGACATGAAGTATATATGCAAGAAAATATCTTTTTAAAGGGCCACTGCCCATTTTCCTGTAATCCCTTATCTTGCCTACTGAGTACTCAAAGGTGGTCAGTCATGGGTGAGTAAAGCAGCCAACTTGACTAGTTTTCTTTTTGTAAAGCATTGTCTGATATGCTCATCATGTAATGCAAAAACTTCATCACCAGATGGCAATGTTGCATGAGACTAACCACTGCGCTTCCTCTGAGAGGTGTAGCAAGACCTGTGGAAGGAAGTGGTACAATTTTGTCAGGAGAATGAGTAGCCATATTGGCAAAACTCTTTTATCTCCTTTTTAAGTACCTACAATGGAGGTCAGAAAGGAGAATTTCCTTCTTTGTCAAGTGCAAAGAAAGACTGGAAGGAAGTTCATATGAGATTCAGCTCAAGTAAAAAGATTAAGGACATCTTTCTTAAAGAAATATGTGTTCACACTTCTTTGTCCTTTTTGCAATTGCTCTTGATAATAATTAACACCCCGAGATATTTCCAAGGTTACACTAAATGCATGCAAGAATTCTGCTGATCGAAGTTCCCAGAAAGCAACTGTGAGAAAATGAATGATCTTTATGAATTATTATGAAGGGTCTGAAATAACAGTTTTTCCTAATTTTAAGGTGTCAGCTGACTATATCTGTT
Organism: Mycteria americana; assembly: GCF_035582795.1. NCBI lineage: Eukaryota > Metazoa > Chordata > Aves > Ciconiiformes > Ciconiidae > Mycteria > Mycteria americana. Next base: position 58,119,573 of record NC_134396.1, read on the forward strand.
GTGGCATTGCATAGTTTTAAAAAGTTTTGAGTTTTGTTTCTTTCCCTTGAAATAGCTTTCTAATGTAATTCTGCTTACACAGAATTTTCCCCCCAAAATTTATTTGAATGGAAATAATAGTGTCAGGACACATTCTGCATTGAATGTTCTTTTGAGTTCACTGCTCTTCTAATCTACTTGTTTTATGTATTATGCATAATAAACACACATGACTCCAAAGGAATACTCATGTATTCCACTTAATGTATACCTAGCATGGAATCTACTGTTAAGATTATGGTCAAATAACTTACTTTAAAAATTTTAATAATTAAAGTATAATTTAAAAGCTCTGAGTGGAAATTTAATTTATTGAAATAGGAGAGCACATATTATGGCCAAAACAAAGGCAAAGTCTCATTGGAGAAGCAAATGTAAAATTCAAGGTTTTCACAGCGAGAAACGCAAATTAATAGAGGCATACTTACTTGAACAGAGCCTGCAAATGCACGAAATGTTTCTTTGTCTTTCCAGTAACTTTAGTCCATGTCCATCCCATAGATGTAGCTGAAATAGTCATAATACCAGTAAATTGTTTCATGTCTTTTTAGCTATTTCTGGTGACGTTTGAAGAAAGCCTGTAAGAATATGCTTAAATTCATCACTGTGTAGATTACCAGTTAATAAACTGAATAGACTGTGTTACTTTCTTGAAGTAAGTAGTAAGTGGTTTTGGCCCAATAATTTCCCCCTTGCCTGAGGAGCTGATGGTAGGTGACTTGTTGCCTTTGGGTACCTTTTTAATCTAGCAGGTAATTCTGCCTGCTGTTTTCCTATATTGACTCCAGAGGAAGGCTAGGGTGATTCAGTGACTTTGTTAAGCACTTAGCCGGAGAGGAAGAACCTGGTCCTAAAGCCATACTTAGAAATTATTTTCTTTTTAAGTATCATTGCTCTTCATCATCTTCCTCCTTCATCCCTCTGTTGGAAGGCAGGAAGACAGCAAAGGCTGGTTACCAGCCATATTTCCAGTGGTCCCTCACTGAGAGCTTGGGGTGCCGCCAGTGATGGATTTGTCTGTACCTTTGGACTTCATCTTTATAATTCAGGGTGAAAACGTAAGAGAAGGTTAAGAAGCAGATTATCCAGAGACACTACAGTAGTGGTACAGTCCATTCTCAGTGGTTCTCTCACTTTGTGCTTCTCATGTATGGCTTTTCAGTTGGATGCTGATGAAACTGTCCTGGTTTTGGATCCTCTGCCAGGTGCCAGTCAGCATAGCCATGTCACTGCTGGATTCTGATTGCCTGGAAGCACATAATCCTTTCCTAGGTATCCTTCTATCGCAGCGAGAATCTCTTCACTGCCATGTCTGGCTGTACATCTTAAGGATTGATAAATTGATTGACAGCACCCACCATCATTCAGCCTGCAGAAGGAGGACTGAGATACTGGGAAGCCTGATGTCAGATGAGACACACGAGAGAATGGAGCTTACAGCTGTGCCCAGAATGAGGGCTTAAGCATATATAGACTGCTGCAATTACAAATCACCAGAAGAATTGTGTCTTGGTTGTTATTCCCCTTCTGTTACACTCTTGGTGAGGAAGTACTTTGGCTAGAACTCAGGAAAAAGGAGAGTCTACAACCTCTGGCAGAAGGGGCAGGCAACTCAGGAGGACTACAAAAGTGTAGGAAGGCCATGCAGGGAGAAAATTAGAAGGGCCAAAGCTGAGCTAGAGCTCAGTCTGGCTACTGCTGTAAAAGACAACAAAAAATACTTCTTCAAATACGTTAGCAGCAAAAGGAGAGCTAAGGAGAATCTCCAGCCCCTAGTAGACAGGGGAGGGAACACAGTGATCCAGGATGAGGAAAAGGCTGAGGTACTTAATGCCTTCTTTGCCTCAGTCTTTAATAGCAGGGCCAATTGTTCTCTGGGTACCCAGCCCCCTGAGTTGGAAGATAGGGACGGGGACCAGAATGGAACCCCCATAATCCAGGGGAAAATGGTTAGTGACCTGCTGCACCACTTAGACACTCACAAGTCTATGGGGCCTGATGAGATCCACCCAAGAGTACTGAAGGAGCTGGCAGATGTGCTCACCAAGCCCCTTTCCATCATTTACCAGCAGTCCTGTCTAACTGGGGAGGTCCCAGTTGACTGGAGATTGGCGAATGTGACGCCCATCTTCAAGAAGGGCAGGAAGGAGGACCCAGGGAACTACAGGCCTGTCAGCCTGACCTCGGTACCGGGCAAGCTGATGGAGCAGATGATCCTGAGTGCCATCACACAGCATGTAGAGGATAACCAAGGGATCAAGCCCAGCCAGCATGGGTTTAGGAAAGGCAGGTCCTGCTTGACCAACCTGATCTCCTTCTACGACAAAGTGACCCACCTAGTGGATGAGGGAAAGGCTGTGGATGTTGTCTACCTAGACTTCAGTAAAGCCTTTGACATGGTTTCCCACAGCATTCTCCTGGAGAAACTGGCTGCTCATGGCTTGGACGGGTGTACTCTTCGCTGGGTAAAGAACTGGCTGGATGGCCGGGCCCAAAGAGTGGTGGTGAATGGAGTTTACTCCAGTTGGTGGCCGGTCACAAGTGGTGTTCCCCAGGGCTCTGTGCTGGGGCCAGTTCTGTTTAATGTCTTTATCAATGATCTGGATGAAGGGATCGAGTGCACCCTCAGTAAGTTTGCAGATGACACCAAGTTGTGTGGGAGTGTTGATCTGCTTGAGGGTAGGAAGGCTCTGCAGAGGGACCTGGACAGGCTGGATCGATGGGCCGAGGTCAATTGTCATGGGGTTCAACAAGGCCAAGTGGAAGGTCCTGCACTTGGGCCACAGCAACCCCATGCAACGCTACAGGCTTGGGGAAGAGTGGCTGGAAAGCTGCCTGGCAGAGAAGGACCTGGGAGTGTTGGTTGACAGCCAGCTGAATATGAGCCAGCAGTGTGCCCAGGTGGCCAAGAAAGCCAATGGCATCCTGGCTTGTATCAGAAACAGTGTGGCCAGCAGGACTAGGGGACTGATCGTGCCCCTGTACTTGGCACTGGTGAGGCCGCACCTGGAATACTGTGTTCAGTTTTGGGCCCCTCACTACAAGAGAGACATGGAGGTGCTGGAGCGAGTCCAGAGAAGGGCAACGAAGCTGGTGAAGGGTCTGGAGCACAAGTCTGATGAGGAGCAGCTGAGGGAGCTGGGGTTGTTTAGCCTGGAGAAAAGGAGGCTGAGGGGAGACCTTATCGCTCTCTACAACTACCTGAAAGGAGGTTGTAGAGAGGTGGTGGTCGGTCTCTTCTCCCATGTAACAAGCGATAGGACGAGAGGAAATGGCCTCAAGTTGCACAGGGGAGGTTTAGACTGGATATTAGGAAATTTTACTTCCCTGAAAGGGTTATCAAGCATTGGAACAGGCTGCCCAGGGAAGTGGTTGAGTCGCCATCCCTGGAGGTATTTAAAGGACGTTTGGATGAGGTGCTTAGGGACATGGTTTAGTGGTGGTTTTGGTAGTGTTAGGTTAACAGTTAGACTCGATGATCTTAAAGGTCTTTTCCAACCTATATGATTCTGTGATTCTGTGATTCTGTGATTCTTTAGAAAGCAAAATGTCATTGCAACAGTAATTCAACATCTTATTGTAAAACGGTTTGTTTATATGTTGGAGCCTGATAGGCAATGTATGTCTGCAAACTACATGGCAAGATATTTCATTATGATCGTGTTGCTCATTCAGGCCGAGTCACTTATCCAGACCACTGTACAATAAGATGTCAAACTATTGTTGCAGTGACATCACTTTCCCTTCTAATTTCACACTGGTAATTTTGACAGAACAAGAAGAGCAATGTGTGAAGATTGCATCTATTAAAGCAGATTTGGACTGACAAGGTAAATTATAGCATTATTGTCTAATGGGTGGAAGTAAAACTCTTCACACTTTCAGGCTCCCACAAGATTGCTTCCTTTTTAAGATATGGATATAAGACTTCAAGTGGATTTTACAAAATTTCCTGTAGCTATCTGAATTAAAATCTATTTAAAAGAAAACTCTTAACCAGCAATCCACAGTAGGATGAATATCGCAATACACTTTTTTTTTTTTAAATTTTTTTTCTTTTTTTAAAGGAAGTTGCAACCCTTGGTATTCCAAGTGTTTTTCCTAGGAGAAAAATACGAAGTGAGATAATAAGAATGAAGAGAAATATTTTCCCCTTTGTGAAAGACTCCATGATATAGATTCGAAACCTCAAGTGGGGGAAAAATTCTACTCCCTAGTCCTCTAGGCTCTGTCATAATATGTACTTTTTTCTATTGATAAAGTAATACCTACTAACATTTTTATCAGGATCTACCTTACTCAGTTTGAACTATATGGAGGTCAATCATCCTGTGTTTTTTTAGAAGAAAGTTAAGCAAGTTTTGGAGTGTCTTTGACTATAATTAATAAAAGAGTTATCATAAAAATAGATCCCACAGAATAGCTTATCTGGGAAAGCAAACGTCTGGGACATAAACTGATTTAAAAATGCCATGAAATTTTGTATAAAAAGAGTTAATAATTTCACAAGGAAGCCTATTAAGCTCTGAACTGTAACATGGACTAATTTATTTTACTGGAACAAAGCTGATGGAAGAGGTATGATTAACATTTGTTGTGTGATGTTTAGAATAAAGAAGAGTTTTATTTACTTGAGACATCTTATGAAATATGCTACAGCTACTGATTTAAGTCCTTTTATTTTGAGATAAAAAGTTTAAGAAGCCTGCTTTTTTTGAGAAGGCATGTTTACAGCCTATTTGCAAATTTTGAGTTACACTTCTAGCATGTTGGAACTCTCCCATTCAAGGAACATGGGAGTTCCTTAGGGGGTAGGCACTGTCTCTTGCTCCATTTCAGTGGCTGAAAACTCCAACCCCTACCCTTGTCTTCCCCCAGGATTCTCTAGGGTACATGCCACTGTCCATTACATCTGTTAATTAATCTGGTAATTACTGCACATGGAGTTTAACACCGATGCAGTCAGCTTATGTTGTGAAGCCTGATGTTCTGTATTTGTTGAAAATAGATAAGACCAATTTTGTTCCATGTGTTGATTGTGTAGCGTCCAGGAGAACCTTACATGTCAGCACAGGGAGTCAGACCTGATATTAATTGCCACCAAGTCCATTATAGGAGATGCTTCCTACCCCTGTTTATGTTTTGTCAGCTCCACCATGGATTTTTTTCATGCAGGCTGGCCATTGCTACTCCTGTAAGTTGGACACTATCCTGATTTGTTCAATAGAGAAAGCAGTTAGCAATGCAACTACTAATACATAAGAATAGAATAAGATACACAGTGCTTTTAAAAAGGAAAAGAGATTTTTTCTTTCTTTTCTTTCACAGGCCTTCTAGGGGTAATATGTTGGGCCGGGGAGAAGGAATAAAGCACAAAGAGCAATACATAAAACAGCTCATCAGACTTCTGAAAACACTCTCTTAAAACTCAGTCGTCTAGTTTTGGTGGTACACATATGAGCTGGATTTTGTCACAGAGCTATTCCTGTGCTGTCTTAGACAAAGACTTCTTTTCCTGTAACATCTGTTACTGCTTGCTCTTGAGAATGAACTGCCTTTAAAACTTTTATGAGAAAAAGCAAACCTTTTGGGTTTAGAATTTGTCAGCTACTGGGCCTGTATTATCCAGGTGCTGTTTGGCCTAACACAACATGTAAATCAGGTTAAAAGAGGAATTCAGAAAAACAGGCTGGATTGAAGAGTCATAGGCACTTATCTAGAAGTTTAGTTTTCTTCAGATTAGGTAAACTAGGAAGGGATACACAAAGAGATGACACATTATGTTCAGTTGTTACAGGAAGCATTGATATGTTTGGGTTTTAGTTAAATGGGTAGGTATGGTGATGTTCATAGTAAACAATTCTTGTATACTTCCCTAGAACTGTAAGATGAGTTGGGATTTTATAATTTGAATTAGTATATGCAAACTTTAGAGTACCTTGTGTTCTCTGAAGTAGTTTGCTTCTTGTTCTTATTCTTCATTGTTATCCCTGTCATCTTCATCAAATACGTTGATCACCTTAGTAATGCAGATGTTGATGTCTTTCCTGTGCTTTAGGGACTCTGCAAAGCCTTGAGATATTGGTTGATTTGATACGTGCCTTTCGTGTGATTTATGGTAATCATAGGCAGTACTTGATGTTTTCATCTGTGTTTCCTGCAGTCTCAACTGCTTTTCATGTGAGTATCTTGGTTTCTTCCTCTGCTACTGGTTCAGGGTGTGCCTATCATCTCCCCCTCCTGTCACTGGGATCTGGGTAGCGGTCAGGTATGAGAGGTGCTATCAGCTGTGCTGGTGCATAGTTGCGAGTCTTTGATGTAGTGGGGTTTCCTTGTTGTCTACATATCAAAAGAATAGTACTTAGATACTCATCTGCTCACTGCTTGACTTCCTCAGGGTCCTGTCTAAAAAATGATGAAGGTACAATGAGTAATTTGCCTGGGATCCAGTGTTAGGAGCAGCAGCTGGGCCCCTAGTGAAAAAAAGGACGAAAAAGGCTGAAGAGGATCACTCAGAAAAGAATTGTGCAGATTGCTGTGTCAGGGTCCTAACTAGTCTAGTACGCTCTATCCAACAATCTCAGTAACCCACTGCTTCAAAGAAGGGTTAACAAGGCTTGAAATAGGCAACTATGGAATAATCCAATCAAAGAGGAAGACTACTCTCAGATTTTACTGATTTTAGCAAAAAAAAAAAAAAAATTTAGCTTCTGAATCACCTTCTCATAATTGAATAGAGAAATAAAGTTCAATGTTCACTTATGTTCACTTGAAAGGTGAACGTAGGTATTCCTTTCAGTTCTCCTGTCTTTTTTTAAAAAAATGAAACAAACAAAAAAACACTCCTCAAACCCCATGTAGTTTGAACTCAGATGTTTGAGTAGCGTTGACTACACTGTCATTTTCCAAAGACAAGTATAAAATGTTTTGCAGTGATGTTTCATGGGCTACTGGACAAGAATGAATTTACCTAAAAAGAGGGAGGAAGCACCTCTGCACTTTGACTGACTACCTCAGTAAAGATCTGGGACGCAGCATATGAGCAGAAACCATGGATGATCATAAACAGTCTTCTCGTCAAGATGACAAAACTGATATAGTTCATTCATGAAGGCTAATAAAAATAACGTCTTGCATGTCAGCACATAAATGAAACAATGTGGACTATAAACAGGAGAAGTTGTAAATCTCAATACACAATCAGGAACATCATTTGACTAGTGTAACAGGTTTTGTGAAATTACTCATTACTGGAATGTCAATATACAAGTGTATAGCTTGTTCAGGAAAAAAACCCTGTGATCTTGAACATGAAGAATGCAATATGCTTGCCCTGAGGTTTTCAGTACATACGCAGTTGGATTTGTTCAAAGTCTATGATAAGAGGTGCGGACTTACATGGTAGAAGTCTAGGTGAATTTTTTTTGTCTTTTTACGCAAAAATCTTTAATCTGATAACAAACTGAAAACAAAATGTAAAAAGCACCAAGTGAAAAACAGTGTTCAATGGAAGATCTTAACAAATTCAAGTAAAGACCCAGGCTGTCCAACAAAATACGGGAACTGGCAGGTGAAAACTTTCTTTTGCTAAAGAAGGTGGAGGCAGCAAGTAGAGAGAGAGGGCAATCAAATCGAGAATGGCCTGATGTTGTGAACTGAAAGTGAGTGAAACTTGAAATAAGGTTTTATGATCCTTGAGAAGGGAAGAAGGGAGAAAGCAAAATAAAAATCATGAACTTCCAGAAAGCACATTTCAATGAACTTCTCAGAATTGTTATTTAAGGTCACACAGGAGGAAAGCCTGATGAAAAAGAAGGTACAGAGAGCTGCCACAGGACAGACAGGTAGAGTAAATAAGGCCAAGTCATAGCAGCTTTACTGACTTCAAGAAAGGACTGAATACAAAATGTAAACTTGGTTGTCTAGTTGACAGTCTGATGGAAGAGAAGTATAATGTGAATATGCTGTAACAAAGTCAGAAAGTTAAGGCACAGAATGAGGTTAAGTAGCAGGAAATATCAAGGGTAAAAAGAAAGCATTTTTAAATAAATTAATTGTAAGTTCCACAAGTCTATTGTTAGTAAAAGGAAGTTGAAGGGAAAAGGAAACCCTTTCTCTTCTCAAACTGAAAACCATGAAATGGTATACAGGTCTTGTTGCATTTAGTCTTCACAGAAAGGTCAGTCAGGAGCAGATGGTTAACACAGCTAATACCAACAACAAAAGGTTCAGTCTGAACTGCAGAAAGAACAGATTATGGAGCACTTAGATAAATTAGTTGTTTTCAAATTGTCTGGTCTGATAAACTTCATAATAGTATGTCTAGTGACCTGGCTGAAGCAATTTCAGAATGATTAGAAGTTGCCTTTGAGAAATGATGGAGGACAGCTGTGGAACAGGAGTGCTAGAAAATGGCAAGTGTAGTGCTTAGTACTAATTTTTATACAGAAACAGGGAGAGGAAGGATGTAGGAAGTATGGACCAACAAGCTACTTCAGTTCCCAGAATTCTGAGCATTTAAAAAATAGCAAGGAAAGAATAGTAACTAACCTGGATTTATTGAGAACAAAATAAGTTGAAACAAATTATAGCAAGGTGGCAAGCAATTTGGATAGGGCAGAAATGCAGTAAATAGAACCAGCTTTTGACACTGGTATGGTAGCCTAAAAGGGAAGCTAGAAAAACACCACCTTGATTGAAAATATTTCATTAGTAAGTAGCAGCATTTAGAGAATCTGTTACCACAAATTCACTGTTGAAATGGGGACATGTATCTATTGCGGTTCCATAAGGGGTCTAAGGCTGTTCAGATTTTCATGAAAATGAAAAACTCCTCTTATTTACATTTGGAGGTGACTAACTGTGGGAGAAAAGATTGTAAAGATGGTCTGGGGAAAAAATAAGATGAAACTCAAGAGAGGACAAGCTAACACATTGACATAGGAACTCCACAAGTACAGGGTGGGTGCCCTTAAGGAAATGTTGGGTCTTAACTCATACCAAAAGAAACACGAATGGGTCACAGTATTGCTTCTTCAATAGTACATCTGAGCCCTTACCAGAGAAACATCTGGTTTTGGGTACTTAAGAAGAGTCATAGATAAATTGAGATGAATCCAGAAAAGAACAGTGCTCTAGCAAATGTGACCTGTGAGAAAAAATTGAAAGGCCTGTAAATATTTGTCTTAAATAAAAGGTTGGGAAAGCACTGAGAATCAATTATTTATATAATTAAAAGGGTGCTTGCTAAAGGAAAATAATGGCTTATTCTCCCTTCTGTGGAGAGGAGAGTGCTCATAAGCTCAGATTGCAAGAAGGCAGGAAGTTCGAGGTAGAAATCAGCAAAAAATCTTTCCAATGGTGAGGACAGTGAAACACTGGAATACATTACTTGGGGGATATTATGCATTTTCCATTGCTGGCGGTCTTTCAGATAATTTTTAAAGATGCATTTGTTGGGTATGTTTGATCCTTGTTTGGCACAGGAGCATGAACCAAACCTTCTTCAACCTGTTTTCTTAATTTTCCGCAAAACAGTTTCTCTGCATATCTACCATGCAGTGTAAGTAAGTGGACTGCTAATTCGAACAGGCCATTGGGCAGAACAGTGACCATTTTTTGAGCATTTAATTGCTTTTTCTTGAAATTTTATCCCAAAGATTCAGAATTCTGTGCAACTAGAATTATCTTACGTAAGTCTGTCTTTAATTTGAAAATGTTTTACAAATGGTTAAAAAAATTTTTAAAATCCCAAAAGCAAGAAAGCAACCTAGATAGAAGTACAGCAAGATAAACTAAAAATGGATGGAAAAATCAAGAAAGAGTTGATGATAGTTCCGCAGGGCTCAATTTTAGGGCCAGTGCTCTTTAATGTTTTTATAAATGATCTGGATGCAGGACTTGGATGTACATTAAGTAAGTTTGCTGATGATACTAAATTAGGAGGAGCTGTGGACTCCCTTAAGGGTAGAGAGGCCTTACAGAGAGAAAGGTTCTTCACTGAGAGGGTGGTTGGTCACTGGAACAGGCTCCCCAGGGAAGTGGTCATGACACCAAGCCTTTCGGAGCTCAAGGAGTGTCTGGACAATGCTCTTAGTCATATGGTTTAGGTTCAGGTAGTCCTGTGAGGAGCAGGGAGTTGGACTCGATGATCCTTATGGTCCCTTCCAACTTGAGATATTCGATGACTATGATTCTATGATTGTATAGGCCAGTATGAAAAACAGCCGGACCATGTACAGTGCAGTAGGTTGCATGACCTCACCTGACAGTGGGGAATGAGGAGCATGAACATTTGTTATCAATAGCAATAGTGCTATCTTTATGGACATATGTAATTGAGAGTATATTGGGCCAGGTGCTGCACAATAAAATGTCATGAAAATGGCAAGGGTATGTTTGTCTTCTGATGCTCACAAAGGACTCCATGTCTGAAACATATGATGGTAGATAGTCTGCTCTTTATTTTCCTACAGCTGAATTCACTGACTAAGTCTTAGTTAAACTTCTTTGTTTAATATGAAAGACTATGATAGGTAGGGCTTACCCAGGAAAGGTCAATATACAACTTAAAAAAAAAATATATATTTACATATTCAGTTAATCTGAAGCTTAGTAGCAATTTCTGTTAAATTATATTGATTTTTGTTATACTTGAATTAAAAAAAGTATACCCAGTGCTGCTAACCTTTTATTCATGTTAATTACAAAGACCGTTTGTAAAGTCATGCTTTCTATGACCTGCAGACTAACATTGGTGTAGATTCTGGAAATACAAGAGATTGGTCCTGGAGCTTACAAGAAGTCCCACTGAATATAATGAATTTTCATGCTGGCAAAGAATCAACTTCCCTGGTGTATTTATCTTGTATTTAATTTATTTTATTACATTTTATAACTCTCAGTATTTAATCTATAGATACTAATTTTAATGCTATAATTACCTAAATGTAAATTCCTAGCATGAATTTAGAAAGTCATTGGAAAGTTATATATATCTGGAGTAAAAAGAAAATCAGAGTAGCAACAGGGTAAAAGTGTATAAATCCAGTCAATTTCTCATCTTGGAGATAAATAGGAACACTGCATGCCATTTTGATGATATTGAGACCCTGGTATTTTGAGGAAAAAATTGGGCTTTTCTCTCCTAATTATTAGCATAGAAATAAACCACTTCTACTGTAGATCCTCCCTCCTTGTGGTAGGCAGGGGCTGTAAAAGACCTGCAGGTGACAGGTTGAGAATTGTCTGGGTATAGGCTCAGGACATCTTTTCAGGCAGAAAACAGGTTGCAAAGGCTGGAGAGGCTTTCTTGGTGTTGCTGCATTTACCATAGTATTCCATCTCCATAAATTATGATGCTCAGCTGGTGTTTAATGCCTTTCTGCAACCCCGACATAAGCTGGTTGACTGACAAAGTAAGAAAAAACATGAAGAGCTACATCTACCGAAATGCCAGGTTTTTGACAAGTGCTATATTAAAATGCTTTCTCTGAAGTTTTAATAATTTTATTCAAGATTAGGTTACAGGAGAAACAAATAGTACTAACGAATTTATCTTAACCTCCTATATTTAGCAGAAATCACTCACTTCATCAGAAATCCTAGCGTACAGAAACAGGATTTGGTTCTATGTCCCCACAATAATCATCTACCATAAAATGGTTATGGAAATGAAGTAGCCGTGAGAATGTCTTCAGCTTTTTTTGAGTTGAGGTGACTTCCTAGTAAAGTAGGAATCCTGTATCCTGGGAAACATATTGTGGAAACAGTAAGAACCAAATTTTGATATACTTTGACAAATGGAAGAATGAAAGCACTGAAAATCCTTGCTTTCCTATTATCTGTTACCATCTCAATAAAAAAGTGTGCTTTCGTCAACTTTCTTAGAGTTTAATTAAATATTTTCATGCCAGAGTGGTAGCACACTTGTGACTTGAAGTACCTGGAAATCCCTGTAATGTCCAGAGGATACCTTTTGAAATGGAGGAGTGTGTTAACACTTCCAGAAACAGTTCAGTCCATTACCTGGATATGGTTCTTCTCCTTGGATCTAGATGAGCAGGCTGTGGAAGGCCATCTGAGATGGTATGGCAGCCCTGGAGAAAGCTCTTACTGTTTGGGAAAGAAATTCTATCAGTTGCATCAGGATTAGGCTCTGTGTGTACCCAGCCTTAGGAGCTTGCAGTGCTTAGCAGCTGTGGAAATTCAATTTCTGTTGAATAGGGCCGTTAATGAGTAACAAAAGAACTATGTGCTTCAGTTAATATTAACAGCAGAACTCCAACAGTGTGCCTAAAGATGCAAAAGTCATGGTAAATTAAAGCACATCTAATTCAAAGTAACATTTATTGCAACCTGGTTGTAGCATTGGTAGTAAATCCTGCATGATTTCTTCTCTGAACAGTGGGAAGTTTAAATCCTGTCAGGCAATGGATTTCTGGACTCTGTCCATTTCCTGTAGAAAATGCAAACCATTTCTCTGATTATGACGTGAGAGACAGATTAATTGAAATCGCTTAGCAGGAGAAGATCTCTTGAATATTCATAGCCTGCAAGGCACTGTGTAAGACAGATATTCAAATACAGTTAACAAAATTAAAACAATATAGTATGCCTACCAAGGGAGATGATCTTACCTTTTTAAATAAAAAGCAAATCCAGACTTGTACTTGATTATGGACAGAAAGATTTTTTAAAAGTATGAAAACATAAAATTATACCCTAACAAAGCAGTCATTAATGTAACACAGAGCTCAGGTCATCAGTGCCAAATACAGAAAGCAGTTATCAGTGGATGAAAGCTCTACAGAACCTTCTTCAAACCTATACATGCCAATTTTTAATGTTTGTAAATGTTTATCAGACTTATTCTTGCTTTATCTTGCTGTGAAATCACAATCAGGCCTTATAATTGGGAAAAGACACAAGTGTTTGCTTTTTGTCTTGTTAGCAAAAGGTGCGCTAAAGCTGAAGGACTCCCAGTTCTGGAAAAATAGCACTCTCCATGCTGTAGAAAAGTTACCCAGCTCATCTCTTTCACTCAAGAGTTTTCACCTGATCAGTTAGCAGTTTAGTGTATAACCTTCCCATAATCTCTTCAGAAGTTATTCAGTATACCAAGAAGCTCTTGCATCCGAACATAAAAGATCTTCCTCCATTCAAGAAAGAAGAACATCCAGAAAGAGACAGAGTTTCAGGATCTTGCCTGGATGTGGGTTTTATGACGGGGTCTAGAATAGGCACAAACTAAAATCTACATCCAGGTGTTACTTTCTGCTGATTGAATTCTGACCATTGAAATGAATTGAGAGAGTTGCCTCTAGTGGAAACCTTACTTTTAGCATGGAATTAAAAGTTTAATTTAGTTTTGAACACTGTGCCTTGGGTACAAAATAGAATAGGGGAACATGCTGATTGAGTTACTTCTACTACAGAACTGCAGATTCCTCTTGAAAAAATAATTAAAAGATGCTTTTAGGAGAACTCTGCTGATTTTCCTTAAGAATTTTAGGGTTTCAGTCTTATGTAATAAATTTATAAAAATTTGGGTTTTTAAAAATAATGTCCTAAGTTACATTGCAATAAAAATAGTAAATATTATTCATCAGACTCTGCTACTTCTCTTGACTAATGATAATGAAGAGACAAACTGCCCATTGTTTTCATTGGCAAAAGCAGTGAAATTTGGGCATAGAAAATAATTGTATCTACTTGCCTAACTGAAAAATTAATGAGGTTTTCACTTTTATCATTTCAAAACAAGACTCAGTAAAGATTAGACTTCTCTGTTTAAAATTGCCATTTTGCTTTCATTTAATATCCATGTTGTTATTCTTCCTTCAGTTCTTTGACAGACTCTAGAGAAAGGTCCAAAATTGAAAGAGCCTTTTGAGCTTTGTTTGGATTTCTGCTTTTTCAGTCAATCCACACCATCAGCTAAGATGCCTGTGATATCTCTTTCAGACCTTTTGGGAGGTGATATCATTCTCCTTCCCCGTTTCACTCATTAGTCTTTAACAGCTACCTCCATGGCAATCCTATTCACATGATGCTGCAGGGAAGCGCTGTTTTTCTCCTGTGGTACATGGATCCCCTTTACCTAAAGGGTCCTCTGGAATATAGGAATTTCTGAAACAACCTAATATTTTGCAAACAGTATAGTAATAATTG